>NC_043001.1:134995953-135028903 GCF_006345805.1 Octopus sinensis | reverse complement strand
AGGTAGTTAAGAATTAGCTTCTTGCTGTTTTATATTTTCAAGGAAATTTAAGATTTTATGATACCAACATCTTTCTGTGACCAATGTATGTAGAAATCAATTAATTTGATTCAGTTCTATCCATCACAATTTTATTGGTCACGTAATTAGTTGTGTTTGTCAAGTAGGTTGTCTTGTGGCTCTAGTTACCAGTTCAACCCTATGATCTTAAAAAAAAAAAGCCACATTAGTATTGTTTGTCTAACATCTGAAAGGCTTCGGAAGTAAACCTGGAAAAATCGAGAGTTGGAACCTCTGTGGTATTTCGACGTTGTCTGCAGCCTCGTTCTGACAACTCCTGCGACGACGCTGGCACCAAATTGTAACCGGCGTGCTGTTCCTTTGGATACAATAGTGACGTGGAGAGGAGGACGTGCTACATGGGCAGTAAACTGCCTTGCACATCATATTGCCCAGGTTTAGATCCTATCGAACACTCTATACTGGAGAGAGAGAGAGAGAGAGAACAATGCTGTGCTAACAGGGCGGACATCTGGGATCTTCATCCACGGTCATTAATAAAAGTTGGAGGCCAGAAATATTTGAATATGACGATGTGGGATGGAATGGAAGCACTCCGTCGGTTACAACGATGAGGGTTCCGGTTGATCCGAATCAACGGAACAGCCTGCTCGTGAAATTAATGTGTAAGTGGCTGAGCACTCCACAGACCGTGTACCCTTAACGTAGTTCTCGGGGATATTCAGTGTGACACAGAGAGTGACAAGGCCGGCCCTTTGAAATACAGGTACAACAGAAACAGGAAGTAAGAGTTAGAAAAAGTTGTGGTGAAAGAGTACAGCAGGGATCACCACCATCCCTGCCAGAGCCTCGTGGAGCCTTAGGTGTTTTCGCTCAATAAACACTCACAACGCCCGGTCTGGGAATCGAAACTGCGATCCTACGACCGCGAGTCCGCTGCCCTAACCACTGGGCCATTGCGCCTCCAAATATGACGAGGTAACCATGGACCGAATATATGATTGTAGGTTTACTCAGAGAGGACCAATCTAAACAACAACAACCAGACGAATATTGGTTTCAAATTTTGGCAAAAGGCCAGCAATTTTAAGGGAAGAGGTAAGTCAATTACATCGACCCCATTTTATCGACTCCCGAAAGGATAAAAGGTAAAGTCGACCTCGGTGGAATTTGAGCTCAGAACGTAAAGACGGACGAAATGATTTTCTACTCAAGGCACAAGGCCCGAAATTTTGGGGAAGGGGGCTAGTCGATTAGATCGACCCCAGTACGCAACTGATACTTAATTTATCGACCCCGAAAAGATGACAAGCAAAGTCGACCTCGGCGGAATTTGAACTCAGAACGTAAAGACAGACGAAATACCTATTTCTTTACTACCCACAAGGGGCTAAATTCAGAGGGGACAAACAAGGACAGACAAACGGATTAAGTCGATTACATCGACCCCAGTGCTTAACTGGTACTTGATTTATCGACCCCGAAAGGATGAAAGGCAAAGTCGACGTCGGCGGAATTTGAACTCAGAACGTAACGGCAGACGAAATACGGCTACGCATTTCGCCCGGCGTACTAACGTTTCTGCCAGCTCGCCGCCTTAAAACCAGACAAATATTGACAAATAGCTAATAGATCCGATGCGAGGAAGAGAAATAGATAACATTTCAGGAAGAGCCCTTCATTGAAAAATGCAAAAAACCCAGATGAAATCATTCGTTCATAACGTGTCCCCAACAAAATTGTCTGTGCTCATAGAGGTATTTGTTATCTCTTTACTCTTTTACTTGTTTTAGTCATTTGACTGCGGCCATGCTGGAGCACCGCCTTTAGTCGAGCAAATCGACCCCGGGACTTATTCTATCGGTCTCTTTTGCCGAACCGCTAAGTAACGGGGACGTAAACACACCAGCATCGGTTGTCAAGCAACGCTAGAGGGACAAACACAGACACACAAACACACACACAATACATATATATATATATATATATATATATATATATATACATATATACGACAGGCTTCTTTCAGTTTCCGTCTACCAAATCCATTCACAAAGCATTGGTCGGCCCGGGGCTATAGCAGAAGACACTTGCCCAAGGTGCCACGCAGTGGGACTGAACCCGGAACCATGTGGTTGGTTAGCAAGCTACTTACCACACCGCCACTCCTGCGCCTATTTCCCTATCCTAGAGAACTTTGACAGCTTCCTTCGCAACATTATTTGATATATCATGTGTTTGTTTGTTTGGTTGGGTGACCGAGAGAGAGAGGAGGGAGAGAGGGGGAGAGAGAGGGGGAGAGAGAGGGGGGAGAGAGAGTATGTGTTGGAGAGCAAGCAGTAAAACAAACTTGCACAAAAGTAAAACGGGTGTCACACTCATACCCACACACATATCATCATCATCGCCGTAATTGTCACCACCACCACCACCACCACCACACCATCATCATCATATTCATCATCGCTTGCAGAATCGATAGCGCTCTAGACAAAATTCTTGGCGGTATTTCGTTCGTCTTTCCGCTGAGATTGACTTTGCCTTTCATCCTTTCGGGATCGATGAAATAAGCACCAGTTACGCACTGGGGTCGATGTAATCGACTTAATACCTATGTCTGTCCTTGTTTGTCCCCTCTGTGTTTAGCCCCTTGTGGGTAATAAAGAAATAGGTATTTCGTTCGTCTTTCCGCTGAGATTGACTTTGCCTTTCATCCTTTCGGGATCGATGAAATAAGCACCAGTTACGCACTGGGGTCGATGTAATCGACTTAATACCTATGTCTGTCCTTGTTTGTCCCCTCTGTGTTTAGCCCCTTGTGGGTAATAAAGAAATAGGTATTTCGTTCGTCTTTCCGCTGAGATTGACTTTGCCTTTCATCCTTTCGGGATCGATGAAATAAGCACCAGTTACGCACTGGGGTCGATGTAATCGACTTAATACCTATGTCTGTCCTTGTTTGTCCCCTCTGTGTTTAGCCCCTTGTGGGTAATAAAGAAATAGGTATTTCGTTCGTCTTTCCGCTGAGATTGACTTTGCCTTTCATCCTTTCGGGATCGATGAAATAAGCACCAGTTGATCACTGGGGAGGCGGGGTGTCGATGTAATCGACTTTTCCTCCCACCAAAAAAAAAAAAAAAAAAAATTCAGGCCTTGTGCCTATAGTAGACAGAATTATAACTATCGTCATTATCATCATCATCGTCATGCGATCTTGTTGATGCGTCAACAAACGCAAAGTGAGAAAACTCATACCGGAAAAAAGAAATTGAACAAACCATGAGATTTATTATTTCCCACGCCTTTCAATATTTCGCCACTTTTATATGTCATATGAAATAATATATAAAGTATATTCTAAAAATATACAAAGCCGTATGTTTTATTGATTTTCGTACGAGTACAGCGCTGATTAGAATATCACAAACAGCAATAATACAGATTTCTGCTGGTCACTGTTGGTCACTTTTGTCCTATAGATTTATTCTGACTCTTGTATTGTCCTAGATTCCTATTTAAGTACACTGCACTGTCTTCTTTCTCCCGCAGTCTGGACGTTGCTAAAAAAAACTGTATTGGCTTGTGTTTACGACAATTTTCAGATTATTTATCTATATATATAAAAGAGAGTTTGTGTGTGTGTGTGTGTGTGTGTGTATTTTCCTCATGCATTCGAAAACTGAGTTGCCAATTCTGATGTATGGGGTATCAAAACATTCAGTAATCTTTCGGCTACCAAGTAACTTTATTTTCATTTACATATTTTCTACGTTATCTCCACAACCAGCCTTAGTTATTTGAAAAACACTGCTCTACAACGACCAGGTTTCATAAGAATGTGAAAATAGTTTCACACTTTCAATTTGAACTAAAAGTACAAAAGTGTTGCATTATGAGAGTGACGATATGTGAATAAGTAATTTTCTCCGAATTAGTCACATCTGTACTATAATAAAGAAAGCTGCTTATCACCTATCTATCTATCTATCTATCTATCTATCTATCTATCTATCTATTATCTATCTATCTATCTATATCTATCTATATATATATATATATATATATTATATATATATATTGGTTCATCCCATACACAATGCGGTTTTTTCAATTGCATGAACTAAAAGTCAGAGGGTGACGAGATAAACTACCTGCATCTACTTGCTATAAAAGTAGGTAGTAATTTTACTTTGGCCTTATTCTTAGTCCAAGTTTTGAAGAGTGCAGTTCGATTTTAACAATTATTTTTCCAAAGCTATAATGGAAGTGACAAAGGAGCATATTCGGCATATTTTGCTTTATGAGTTCAATAAAGGCAACAATGCAACAGAAAGTGCGATGAATATTAATGCAGTATACGAGGATCGGACAACAAGCGTAAACCAGCGTCAACGGTGGTTTCAGAAATTCCGAGCCGAAAACTACAGCCTAGAAGACAAGCCTCGTCCTGGAGGATCTGAAGAGCTTGACAAGGACGTCTTGCAAACCCTGGTGGAGCAAACTCCGATCATAACTGTTGAATGGAATGACCCAATATAAAGGCTACCAAATAAACTATGTTTTTGTCACAACACCTTCTTACTACTAAAATAACATCGGAAATAAGTGCCACTTACACATACAAACAAAAAATACATACATGACAACACACACCTTCACTTACTCTCTCTCCCTAGCTCTCTCTCTCTCTCTCACACACACACACACACACACACATGCACGCATATATATATATACACACACACACGTCCATTTCATATATACGTACATATATCTTTCACTTTCTTCTCTCTTTTACTTTCTGCTCTCACTTAAAAGCCAATGTCACCTTTTCACTTTCTCCTCTCTTTCAATTTCTGCTCTCTTCAAAGCATAAAGAATTTTTTTAAAATTATCGAACAATCATACGATCCCTTATGATCGAGTTGACAACTTTGCTGCTTCAAACAAAAGAATGCCATAAAATAACTTCCTTTGGCATACACTCACACACTAGATAAAACTTCTGTACGAATTATGTTATTTCTTGCTGTGTTCATGCGCAAAACTACATCTCAAATCCAACTGAAAAGACTTTTTCCTATTCTGTAATTTATGTTTGTGATGAGCGTATTTAAAAACCTGATCTTCGATACAAACGTAAAAGAAGTTTTCCCTGAAATCCCGTCCTTTACCTATTGTTTCTAGCATGTCCAATGTGATATTTGCGCCCCCACCCTTATTTTGTTCCTAAATTTCTTCCAATTCTTATCTTTTCGATACAGATTGGGATTTCGCCTAAAAATCACGTTCTCAGTATTTTAGTTCTCTCCCTCCCCACCCCAATTTCTTCATTTTTACTTTTTTTCCAAATTTTTTTCATAGTAATTCACGGAGAAAAAACAGAGAATGCGAATCTTTAAGAATTTTCCTCATCCTTTTTTTCTTAAAGAAACACCAAAATCTTTCCAAAACCCGTCGCTTCACCACTTTCAAAAAGCTACAAACTCCTAATGTTTCCCTTTTAGCTTTTTAGAAAGCAGGCAAGTTTCTTTCAGAAATAATGTCGTGTACCTGTTGTTTCTAGCATGTCGGGTTTTCTGATGATGTTCTGGTATTTTTTATGTCTGCTATTTCAGGACAATTCTACGTATGCGTGAAATATCAGACGAGAGTGAAACATCGGGAGGTTTTAGCTTTTTGAAAGCGGGTAGGTGATGGGTGGGCGAGGTGGGGGAAGGGATATTTCTTTAAGAAAAATTAAACTTTAAAAATATGTATATAATTCCCAGACTCGTAGTCTCTGTATTTTTCTACGTGGATAAAAAAAATTGAAAAAAGTTACAAATTAAGAAATTGCAGTGGTGACGGGGGAAATAAAAATTTTGAAAATGTGATTTCTGGGCAAAATCGTATTAGCCTCCTTTTATACGATGAAACAATATATTTTGTGATCCTTCTTAAGAACAGAAAGCACTTTCATGCAAACCCATTGCACCCTCCTCCTTTACTTTCAAACAAACAATAACTTCCATTACGCCAGGAATCCAGTTCACTGTATATCAGCTGTGCCAATTCTGCTCATAAGAAAGAAACAAATAATACAATGTGGCTGTAGGTTATAACACCCGGGCAAAGCCGGGATGCATTGCTAATTCTTCTGTAAGATTGTCATTTAGCCATACTATCAATGTCATTTATGGTTTAGTGTTAGCTATAACATTTACCAGGGTCAAGAGGAGAAATCGGTTACTAAAAATAATAATTACCGAATTACAAAAAACACGATTCTGTGTGTGAGACAGAAACAGACAGTCATCTAAAACATCAATGCATGTTCGTCGTTAAAATGGAAGCACTCCGTCGGTTACGACGACGAGGGTTCCGGTTGATCCGAATCAACGGAACAGCCTGCTCGTGAAATTAACGTGTAAGTGGCTGAGCACTCCACAGACACGTGTACCCTTAACGTAGTTCTCGGGGATATTCAGCGTGACACAGAGTGTGACAAGGCCGGCCCTTTGAAATACAGGTACAACAGAAACAGGAAGTAAGAGTGAGAGAAAGTTGTGGTGAAAGAGTACAGCAGGGATCACCACCATCCCCTGCCGGAGACTCGTGGAGCTTTAGGTGTTTTCGCTCAATAAACACTCACAACGCCCGGTCTGGGAATCGAAACCGCAATCCTATGACCGCGAGTCCGCTGCCCTAACCACTGGGCCATTGCGCCTCCATGTTCGTCGTTAAGGGGTGCACTGGACGGTTCTTTCCCCTCACTATTCAATAGTACACCCTCACATTTAGAAAATACAGTTTACGAAAATCTTCCCACAATACAAATTAGTGCCAATCCTTGATATTCCGAAGCACCCCAGGCACCAAAGTCTGGCGACGGGCCTTTGTCCTTTAGGAATATTCATATAAATTTTGTCACTGACACAGCTAATATTGATTTCAAATTTTGGTACGAGGTCAGCAATCTTGAGGGACGTCGATTACATCGACCCCAGTACATGACTGGTACTTATTTTATTATAAATACTTAGCGACATTTCGTCTGTCTTTACGTTCTTAGTTCAAATTCCACCGAGATCGATTTTACCTATTTCTTTATTACCCACGAGGGGCTAAACATAGATGAGACAAACAAGGACAGATATAGGTATTAAGTCGATTCCATCGACCCCAGTACGTAACTGGTACTTAATTTATCGACCCCGAAAGGATGAAAGGCAAAGTCGACCTCGGCGGAATTTGAACTCACAGCGTAACGACAGACGAAATACGGCTACGCATTTCGCCCGGCGTGCTAACGTTTCCGCCAGCTCGCCGCCTCGATTTTACCTTTTATCCTTTCTGGGTCAATAAAATAAGTACCAGCTGATCACTGGGTGAATCGATGAAATCGACTTACTCTTTCGCCTGAAATTACTAGCCATGTCCCAAAATTTGAAACCACTGTTAAAACACATTAAGGTGGCGAGCTGACAGAATCGTTAGTGTGCCGGGCAAATGCTTAGCGGTGTTTCGTCTGCCGCTACGTTCTGAGTTCAAATTCCGCCGAGGTCGACTTTGCCTTTCATCCTTTCGGGGTCGATTAAATAAGTACCAGTTACGCACTGGGGTCGATATAATCGACTTAATCCGTTTGTCTATCCTTGTTTGTCCTCTCTGTGTTTAGCCCCTTGTGGGTAGTAAAGAAATAAGTATTTCGTCCGTCTTTATGTTTTAAGTTCAAATTCCGCCGAAGTCGACTTTACCTTTCATCCTTTCAGGATCGATAAAAAAAAAAGGATCTGTTGATCACTGGAGTCTATGTAACCGACTTATCCCTTGCTCCTTGGCCCCAAAATATTGTGCCAAAATTTGAAACCGTTATTGAGACATACTTGATGGTTGGGAAATCACCAACAACATCGTATATCAACAAATCAACTAACTGCTAATTTCCCAGTTTACAATCCACCCAGCAGCACATTTTACTCTGTAACTCATCACTCACAGGTGTCATTGACACGTACCTTAAACCTCTATCGCTATACATTCCACGAACAAAGCTATGTCAGCATTTTTCAACGGGGCCAGGAGGCCTTTTCCTCTTTCGACAGCGCAATATCTCAGAATAGAACATTAACAACGTTCGCCCTTGTACTTCAGGCTGTTTTGTCGTCAATAAAGCATAATTAAGGACTTCAAATTTGCTAGAAAAGTCAGACCTCGCAATTTCTGGTAATTTTTCATAGCAATTACACGTCTGCAACAAAACTGCATCACAAAATCTAAGATTCTCTTTTAGTAGCATGAAATACTTGATTGGTTGGTGACAGTTTGAAAAAACCTAAAACATACACACTAGAGCACAACCTACATCCATGGAAGGTACTGCTACATAAACAGTGTACTACTGTTCATATGTTTGGCTTTCTACTGCTGCAGTATAAACGAACGTCATAGATTGAATTCACAAAAACTGGTCATTCGACTGATTGATAAATACTCATTCACCAACTTTGTTCAACCATCACAACAATACACCACAACCACTCCAAGTCACGTTGTTCCTCCTCTTCAACCGCTCCTCAGCTCCTCTGAATTAGCTTATTACATATCACTCCCGTCCAGATCCGTTCAAAATATGGTATATTTTCTTCTTTTTTTTTAACCCACCTCCTCCGATACACCTCATTAAACACACCATCTCCATCCACGTCCACCCGACATGCTGTAACTCTCCACTGTACCTCATTTTATCCAACATTTCTTACCAAACACTCAACCTTCCTCCCTTCCTCCCTAGAACAGCACTTTCTCTGGAATTCCGTCTTTCCTCTGTTCGTGATTTTTCTTCCATACTTTCAAAACACTAATACTCAGGCTGTGTTTCAACATCAGACTCTCCTGCTTATGATGATCTGCACACGTTAGAATAATTGCTACCCCAACAACCTTTGCTAACTTCCTCTTTTTTTTAATAATTATTTACTTACCCGACAGCACCCTTCAAATTCACAACAAAACCGCAATCCATTCATAGTGAGTCACCGCTCCAGCAAGACTGTCAAAACTGTTCTATAACCCACCCAACAGCACTTATTTTAATTTACAGCCCGCCCAACAATTTCTTTACAACGGCATAGTCACAATTTACAATCCACCCTATAGTAGTATCTTTACAATTGACAACCCTTCGGCAGGGTCTTTACAACTTGCAATCCACCGGTGAATCTGAGAATCTTTCTGGTCAACAAACTCACCAACAGTACTTTTTCCAAATCGTAACATGCAACCTACTTTTCTAATCCTCCACTTAACAATGTTCTGATGGTGTTTCAGTTAGAGCCGACCATTTATTTACTGACACATATCTCACCAATCCCTAAATACAAAACGTGTTCAAGCTCTCTCTCTCTCTTCTCTCTCTCTCTCTTCTCTCTCTCTCTCTCTCTCTCTCTTCTCTCTCTCTCTCCTTCTCCCTCTCTCTCTCTCTCTCTCTCTTATCTCTCTCTCTCTCTCTCTCTCTCTCTCTCTCTCTCTCTCTCTCTCTCTTATCTCTCTCTCTCTCTCTCTCTCTCTCTCTCTCTTCTCTCTCTCCTCTCTCTCTCTCTCCGACATCAACTACTTAACAAGCTAACACTAACAACGATGATGTTTCAGCTTAGAATCTAAGCACCCATCAGAACAGAATACATAACGAAAAACAGGACCGCATCTGAACAGAATTTTTTGGTGAAACAAGATTTCTACGATAACGTTTGAGTTGAATGACCCACTAACTATAACAAGGTTTGTGACGAACTCCTAATTTTTTTTTCCTTTTTCGTTGTAATTTTTTTCTTTCTTTGCGGGGGTTGTGTTATCTTTGAACATACAATTTCCAAATGATAATAGAGAAAGTTGTTTAGAAAACAAATATCAGCAAACCGTACGATGAAACAAAAATAATCTTGAAGGTTTTACATTTCTAACATTCGTACTGCACAACGAGTGTGTGGATGGGAAGTGAGATAGGGGTATAGTTGCTTATATAGACCCAGTAAATATCTGGTATTGTACTTATTTTATTAGTCCTCGGAGGAATAAAAGGCAAAGTTGACCTCGACAAATATTCGAACTCTGAACGTAGACGAAAAGCACAAAAGTAAACGGTGTAAATAGGTTTTCATCCGAAGCTCAGCTCTTCTTATTTGTCACAGTTATCTCAATAAATAGGGGGTTTTTTTCGTGTTCCCCGACGGGGGTTCTGTGAAAAAAATTCTGGGAATCCGCGAGATGCGGTGTCTTTAAATCAAAATTTTAAAATGTTATTCACTGTTTTCAAACTAATGAGTTACATGTTCTTTTTGTTTTTATGGGAATATATTCTCTTCCTCGAAAACAGTTTTGTTTCATTCAATATCTTATTTAGAGTTATTTCGTCTGTTAGGGGATAGAATATGGATGGTAAATCAAATCAATACACTTGTCAATATTATTTGGTGGTTGTCTTTTGAGATGTGACATCGATCAACGGTTGTTACTGAAAGAACGTTGGTTCACACATACAAACATTCACATACTTCCCTTGTACACACATATACTCACACAGAGTTGAAACGCTGTTTGATTTTTCTTTTCAGCGTTGAATGTTCACCATCCCACTTCCATTGTGCCCGCAAGCTCGCGCGCACACACGCACACACACAAACATTCACATATCTCCCTTTTACATACACACACATATACTCACACAGAGTTGAAACGCTGTTTGATTTTTTTTTTCACCGTAGAATTTCCATCATCCCTTTACCAGTTTGCCATCGCCCCTTCCTCATTTATTCATATGTTTGACGGAGAAAAACACAAGAGTATTATCATAGTAGAAGATAGATACACGAAGGCTCTCTTTGCCCCTTCCTCTCTCTCTCATTGCTATTACTTTTTCTCACTCCCTCTCAAACAACATTATGAAATTATAGTTATCAAATCCGACGGAAGGACGCTAAGGGTACGTTAGTGTAAAGGTGCCATACTTCTCTCAAATGCATAGAGGTGTGGATTCGAGACCCATTCGTACGGCAAGCGCTACTTTTTTTTTCTATCAAGGGCTTGTGTGCCCCAATATTAGACTATTTACCTTAGTCAATGCATGGTTAACACTTATAAGCTTTAAGTTTATAAAATCACTAGCAGTATCGCCCGGCGTTGCTCGGGTTTGTAAGGGAAATAACTATATAAGCATTTTTAGAGTTATAGCCAAAAAATAGCAAAAAAATGCATTAAAAATTGAAAAAAATTAAGGTAATTTTTTTTTTAAATCGTTGACACATTGTAGATATTTTTAGAGAGTTACTTCCCTTATATAATAACGAAAAATATGCATTAAAATGGAAAAATATGATGGTAAATTTTTTTAAATCGTAGACTCATCGTAGACGCGCGCTAATACCCAGAAGGGCTCGATATGAATCACGACTATAAGATACCGCTTTTGGTTAAACTGCACCGCAAAATGTGGGAGTAGTTACGAATCTAAATCGTAGGAGACAGACACACAACTTCACTTTTATATATAAAGATTAAGCCACGTAGTTATATACATATACTTTGTTATATACACATTCTTAAAAGAAAATGTTATTTTGAACACAACATTTACAAAGAATAAAATATTTTTTGGTTTTTCTTAACCCTTTCGTTACTATATTTCTGACCAAAATACACCCCTTATGTGTTTCAATTAATTTCTAACGTAATCATAAATTTAGTCTGGTGTCATTAAACAACTATAACTTTTTTATTTATGAATATATTAATCTGATTTTTGGAAGATAATTTAGTGAAATGTTCTCAACCAATATATTATAATTTTTGTCACAAAGTGACTCTAATTGCAGGTAGATACAGGTAAATTCAACAATATATAAAATTATTAAAATTTTGTTCAAACATCGCTATAGAAAATGGGTTATTAGCTAATATTCAATTGGGTATACAACAAAATTTTACGATAGAATTTGTTATTCTGGGTAACTTTCTAATACCCATAATAATATTTATGGAAAAATAGGCCTTAATTTCATTTAAGGTTGTGGGAAATAACAAACTATCGTTTCTTTCGCTTTGTTTTGGTTGAGCGTAACAGTTCGTTTCCGCCGTAATGATTTCAAATAGGCTCATTCGAAAAAGTAATAAGAGATAGTCTAAGGCTTTACTCTTCTGGGAAAGTCTGTGGCTTGGTCCAGTTTCTTCAGAAAAATCACCGAAAGAAACAGTTTTTAAATTTTCACTCCATTCAGGTGCCAAATCATTTTCTTTATCGCTGTCGGAGATCTCAGATTCACTGTTTTCACTTTCGGAAAATGAAACATCAGATTCATTATCAAATACCACATGCTTTTTTTTTTCAGTCATAGAGTTAGATTTATGAAGGTCTTCAGTAGAAAATCCTTCGAATTCTGACTCGCTGCTTGACATAATGAAATTCGTATCCATTTTTTGTCAGAATTACAAATTTTGAAAACACAATAGGAACAAATTTCGGAAAAAAATCTCCCATAATTCACGGAATTAAAATTACACTTCGATTTTTGTACAAAACTGTAGTTGAACTGTTTACGAAGTATAATACGTGTTTTCACGAATGTTCTAAAGAGATTTACTCTGATATTCTCATTTAAATATAAATAGGTAAATTCGGGCGGCTTGGTCACATTAACCAAAATTTTTTTCGGGCGGTTTGGTAACGAAAGGGTTAAACGGATGCATACATTTATTAATAACTATATATAAGTGTCGTCTGTTTATACATAAACACTGTTTCATACTGCAATTATATATACATATATCTATATATAATATTATATAATAAAATATATACAGAGTAAAATAAAAACCAATTTACCTTTTCTGTATTGTTATAGCAATTCGACCGTCGTGTGTCTTTGCAAATGTGTTGGAATGATAAGTGAGTTGTGTTTTGGCGCCTTTTTTACTAATAACAAACACACACGTGTTTGTATGTAGTTGTTTGAAACGTTTGTTTGTCACTGTCATATATGTATGTGTATGCGTGTGTGTGAGGAATGACACACACACACTCACGCACGCACACATGTACATCAATGCTTTTATGAGCGTCATAGACAGAAACAAATATTACATCGCCATCGCCATCGCATTCTATTGTCTACCTGTCAACACACACACAGTGAATTAGTCTCACTTTATTCGTTGCACACTGTGTGTGTGCGTGTGCTGTAAACCAGACTAAGAAAAGCATTTGACATACACACCAGAATGTGAGTTTTCTGTAAATTTTGCTTAATTGGAGTTTAAATTTTAAAAACTGGACCTGGCATGCCCCGATGCATTCTACTCTTAAAAATGCTAGATAAATTGTAATTGAAGAAATCCTATATTAACAAACACACACGTGTTTGTATGTAGTTGTTTGAAACGTTTGTTTGTCATTGTCATATATGTATGTGTATGCGTGTGTGTGAGGAATGACACACACACACTCACGCACGCACACATGTACATCAATGCTTTTATGAGCGTCATAGACAGAAACAAATATTACATCGCCATCGCCATCGCATTCTATTGTCTACCTGTCAACACACACACAGTGAATTAGTCTCACTTTATTCGTTGCACACTGTGTGTGTGCGTTTGCGTGTGCTGTAAACCAGACTAAGAAAAGCATTTGACATACACACCAGAATGTGAGTTTTCTGTAAATTTTGCTTAATTGGAGTTTAAATTTTAAAAACTGAACCTGGCATGACCCGATGCATTCTACTCTTAAAAATGCTAGGTAAATTGTAATTGAAGAAATCCTATATTGTAGATTTCTATAAGTGACAAAGGGAGGCAGATAAAATCTGCCTTTTATAATAAGAGATTATTATTGTTGTTCACAGAAGTGTAAAATCGGCACCGCTTACCATAATCGCACGCACACACACATACATATATATCTTTGCATTGTGTAAGCGTTTGTGTGTGTTTGCTTGTTTGTCCTCCACCACTGCTTGACAACCAGTGTTGATTTGCATCCGACCAACTATGTGGTTCGTCAAAAAGATACGATAGAATAATACCAAACTTAAAAATAAGTGCTGGAGTCAAGTTATCCGACTAAACCCTTCAAGATGGTGCCATAGCATCGCCGCAGTCCAATGACTGAAACAAGTAAAAGCCAGACACACACACGCTCACATACCTCTTATTTACTCTTTACTCTTTACTCTTTTACTTGTTTCAGTCATTTGACTGCGGCCATGCTGGAGCACCGCCTTTAGTCGAGCAAATCGACCCCAGGACTTATTCTTTGTAAGCCCAGTACTTATTCTATCGGTCTCTTTTGCCGAACCGCTAAGTGACGGGGACGTAAACACACCAGCATCGGTTGTCAAGCAATGCTAGGGGGACAAACACAGACACACAAACACACACACATACATATATATATATATATATATATACATACATATATATACGACAGGCTTCTTTCAGTTTCCGTCTACCAAATCCACTCACAAGGCATTGGTCGGCCGGGGCTATAGCAGAAGACACTTGCCCAAGATGCCACGCAGTGGGACTGGACCCGGAACCATGTGGTTGGTTAGCAAGCTGTTCCTTTTATATACATTTTTTCCACCATTGTGCTTCCTGGATTTTCGGAACAACGATATACATATTATATATATATATATATATATATATATATATATATATATATATATATATATATATATATCTGTCTTTCATAGTACACGTTCAGTTAAAACTAACTCAGCTTATTTCCTTGCACAAAAAAACCTATTACATTATGTTACAACTGTAGCAACTACCATTTATATTAACTGTAGCAAATGA
Source organism: Octopus sinensis (assembly GCF_006345805.1). Classification (NCBI taxonomy): domain Eukaryota; kingdom Metazoa; phylum Mollusca; class Cephalopoda; order Octopoda; family Octopodidae; genus Octopus; species Octopus sinensis. Next base: position 135,014,041 of record NC_043001.1, on the reverse strand, counting down.
TACGGTGTGTGAATGTCAGAAACTGTAATAAATGCTCGATTCTGTCCTAATTTGACATAACGCTTTATTGGATGTAAGCTGTACACAATGTAATATTGTTCAAGAGCATTATTGTGTCGGGAGGCGCTTGCCGTAGTATTTCACACGACAATGGTTTTGTTACTAGATTATTGGTTACAGTTCACTGGATAAAAAGAAAACAGTCGTCTTTGATATGGAGATTAGTGCAGTGGTTCTCAAAAGGTGCAGCGCGAATTTTTAAAAATATAATTTAAGGTTTTAGAAAGTCTATTGTACTTGAACATCTTGAAAAACGTGTTATTCATAATTATGTCATGCATAAGTATGATTAATAAAATACGGTAAACAATGGTGTTCTGTATTGTTTCTACATATTAAACATTAAAACAGCTTTTTTTTTTTATGTGACTTCTATGTGAAGTATACCACGAAGTCAGGTTGATTGTTATTATTATTTGTTTATCTATTTTTGTCCTCCACTGTACCAAACGGACTGACAACCACCCACTGGATCAATGTAGATTTAGTACATGTCTCTACTATAAGTTGCTCGCATACAACTCTCGTATAGCATGTTACTGAACTACTACTGTTTATTACAATGTAACACGACACTGTGTCATATTATCTGATACACTAAAGCCGTGAGCTGCTCGTTAGCACGTTGGATAAAATGTTTAGCGACATTTCTTCCGGCTCTTTACGTTCTCAGTTCAAATCCTGTCTATGTCGGCTTCACCGTTCATCCTTTCAGAATTGATGAAATAAATACCTATTTCTTTATTACCCACAAGGGGTTAAACACAGAGGGGACAAACAAGGACAGACATAGGTATTAAGTCGATTACATCGACCCCAGGGCGGAACTGGTACTTAATTTATCGACCCCGAAAGGATGAAAGGCAAAGTCAACCTCGGCGGAATTTGAACTCAGAACGTAACGGCAGACGAAATACCGCTAAGCATTTCGCCCGGCGTGTTAACGTTTCTGCCAGCTCGCCGCCTTCAATTGATGAAATAAATACTAGTTGAGTACTGCAGTCGTTGTAATCGACTAGTCCCCCTTCCAACAAAATGTCAGACCTTATGCCCATAGTTGAAACAATATATTATATTGATAGACTACATCGAACTCAAGCTGAACAAGTTGAGAGTTCTTAGATATATACCAGTGAAATCCGAATATGTAAACTGCAGAATGATTACAAAACAGCCGACATGTTTTTGTCGTTACTTTGTTTTAAAACACCTTTGTAAAAAAAACTTCCATTAGTTTTAAATCTACAACCATGGTTACACTTGAAATGGTTCTCCAGACTTTCTTCAAAACATTGGCCGACAAATAATCGTCGACGAATGGATATTTAAGAGTGGTATGTCAGAAGTTTCAAGTTAATAACAAAGGTTGAACTGCTGGTATTTTGTGTGTTGTGCTCCACTAGATTTCAAGTGAGTGGAACGACCACTCCCTTGGATTCGCCCTGATTTCATTTTTCACATTTTCTCATATTAGTAGTGTATGTGATCAGCAATCCGTATTAATTGTCATTTGGTGTAGTGTATGGCAAAAAAAAATACTCTACCTCTTCGAAAAATCTAGGCTAGCTGAACTCCATATTATTTGTTTTGGGGATTGTTCTGATTCAGTGTTTGATTACAGGAGATCAAAATTTGTGCGAGGCTTCGAATTATCAGTACTTCTGGCGAAAACTCTTCATCTGGAATTTGCTCCGTCATGGCTGGCAAAAGGTTAAGCATAGCGGAGAAATGGCAAAGTTATTAGCATGTAAGACAAAATGCTTTGCAGTATTTTTCCCAACCCTCAGAAATCTGAGATCAAATCTTGCTGTGGTCATTCATACTTTTCATCCTTTTGGGCAGATAAAATAAAGTAACAATCCATAACGGTGGATTGCTAGAATTGTCAGAGCATCAGACGGGTTCCTTTGGCATCTTTGTTCTGGCACTCAGCCTTCTAAATTTTTAGGTGATAGATTTAATCCATCATCTACTTTAACGCTACCACGTGGTAAATGAATGCCTTCAAATTTGTTACTAGCAATTTTGTTAGATCTTCGATTTGAAGATAACATCCTACTTTCTTCCTACCAGTATCGTGGGGTGGAGATATTAAAAAGTTAGTGGGGTTATTTAAAAATTCCCGCCTACGAACAAAACTGTTTAAAGTTTTTTTAACAAAAATTTTTTTCAGGGGGTGAGTTCCCCATCCCCCCCCCCAAAAAATGTCTCGAACAAATTAATGGAAGTTCAACTTTTATGATTGTGGAAACAATTTTGTTCTCTTGTAAAAGAGTGAGCTACAAATTTATAGTATGTTCTTTTCTACTCAAGGCACAAGGCCCGAAATTTTTGGAGAGGGGGCCAGTCGATTAGATCGACCTCAGTTCGCAACTGGTACTTGATCTATCGACCCCGAAACGATGAAAGGCAAAGTCGACCTCAGCGGAATTTGAACTCAGAACTTAAAGACAGACGAAAATTTATAATATGTTAATAATTTTGATATATATTTAAAATAATATAAATTAATTAATCTTATGTATTGGCTTAAATTTTTCATTGTATGATTTGCCTAATAGTGGTTTTATCTCTAATTTAATATAATATAATATTTTACTATAAAATTGGATTCAATCCTAAATCTGATTTTTCCCTGTAAGTTTGGATTTATTCACTAATATTTTATTATTAATATATATATATATAGATAGATAGATAGAGAGAGAGAGAGAGAGAGAGAGAGAGAGAGAGAGAGAATAGACGTATAAACGTAAAAAAACTACATTAATTAACAGCTTAATTGATAATACATCAAATTCCAATGCGTTGTTACAATGCAATAAATCCCGGTCGAACAAACATGCATGCACACACAGAATCAGCTGAAACGATCTCTGAGAACAGCATATTTAGAATAAAAGGTAGAAAAGCATGAAATTCACATATATCACATAATGTAATTGAGCCCAACAGCTGTTTCAATGGCATAAAACATATTTATTTATATAATTACATAATCAAAATAATTGATTAACTAATTAATTAATTGTAAAAAGAATGTGTTACCCATATCGTTAGGAGGAAAAATGTATAAATGTAAGTATTTCAGTGTAATCTTATCATATACTTATCATATACTTATCATATCGTCCTTGTAAAATACTGTATGTGTTACGGAATAATAATTATATTTCCTTGCTGTAAAATAGGGAGTTACATATTTATTATGTAAATACTAATGAATATATTACAGAAAAATATTTATAGTGTTTTCCTTGTAAATCAGCTGACCACACATAATGGAAATGTTAATATATTATCTTTATCTATGAAAGGCGGAGAGCTGGCCGAAAAGTTAGCACGCCGGGTGAAATGCTTAGAGGTATTTCGTCTGCTGTTACGTTGTGAGTTCAAATTCCGTCGAGGTCGACTTTGCCTTTCATCCTTTCGGGGTCGATAAATTAAGTACCAGTTACGCACTGGGATCGATGTAATCGACTTAATCCGTTTGTCTGTCCTTGTTTGTCCCCTCTGTGTTTAGCCCCTTGTGGGTAGTAAAGAAATATATTATCTTTATCTTTTACTTCTTTTAGTCATTGGACTGCGACCATGCTGGAGCACCGCCTTGCAGTGTTTTAGTCGAACAAATTGACTTTTATATGTCTGGTGCTTATGATAAAGGGGGACAAATACACACACACATGTATATACATATATACGACGGGCTTCGACACAGTTTCCATCTACTAAGTCCACTCAAAAGATATCGGTCATTCCGGAGCTATAGTATGTGTCACGCAGTTGGACTGAACTTGAAATAACGTGATTACTAATCGAGCTTCTTACCTACACAGTCATATTTGCACCTACCACAGCACAATACTACAATGTTTTGTTATAAAATAGTGAGTTATGCATTTACGTATGCATTACAGAGCAATATTTAAGTGCATGTGTTAACGTCTGTATTTATAATTCAATACTTTATCTTCCTTATTGTTGTCTTATACAATAACTAGCTCCACTGTTGATTGTGTTACCTAGGTAACATAATCAGATTACGTTACCTAGGTAATTCTACCGAACATTCTTCTAGGTTGTTTAAAGACTTGATTTCATTGGGTGCTCTAATTTCCTTATTAAAATAATTATTAAATAGATGGATTTTTTTCTGTATTAAATTTCACGTATTATTGTTTTTGAACGTGGGTAATTGTGTCCCGCTTTACATTTTAAACGTGAGAATTTAGTTCGAGGAGGAGGTTATCTGGGTAGGATGTCCAAAGAGGGTTTTCTGAAGAGTTGTCCAGGCGAGGTTTTGTCCTAAAGAGGTTGTCCTACACTAATCTTCAGTTGTTTAGCCCCAGATCTAACCTGAGGAGACCTACGATCTCAGTAGTTCCAACCATGACTATTACGCCCTTGTTTTGTGCATTGTGTATTTAGAGTTACATCATTTCCTGTGACCCACCCTTTTTGGAGCGGTACTGTTTGGGAGGACTTAGGCTGCTCTTTATAGCAAGTCGAGGGTTTACCACTGGTTGTTCTCATATATAAATTTATATTAAGATTAATTAGATTTTTACTGTATAAATTAAATATTCTGATGAAGATTCGAAATTATGTACAAATTTGAATCTTTGGTTTTTTGGTTTGTCTCTCGTCAGTTGACAACCAGTGTTGGTTTGTTTGTGTCCTCGTGGCTAAGCGAATCAGGGAAAATAGACCAATAGGATATGTACCCAGACATTAAAAACATAAGTACTGGGGGTCGATTTGATCGGCTAAACACTTCAAGGTGACTAGCATGACAGCAGTCCATTGATTGAAACAAGTAAAAGAATACGATAATAAATTGATTTAGCATTAAACATGTCTGAATCAGTAGAATGGTGGACAAAATATATTGTAGTATTTTAGACTCTTTACGTTCCGAGTTCAAATCTCGCCGGAGTTGACTTTGCCTTTTATTCCTTCCAAATCGATAAAGGTATTAGTCATGTACTGGGTTCGATTCGATTCGATCGATTTATTTCTAATTAATCCCTCATTAATCCAACATTTTGAATCAATAACTAAAAGGGAGGAGTAGTAGAACAAGTAGACGGTCCCTTAAATGGCGTATGATGCCTTTTACGTTTTGAGTTCAGTTACATTTCCTTACGTTCTGAGTTCAAATCCTGACAAGGAGGGGTCAGCTTCGCTTTTCATCCTTCAAGGGTCGATAGAATAGAATACTTGCCAAGACCCGGAATCGATATATCGATCTAGTCTATTTATACCCCAATATTCGTGTGGCTCTCTACCCATATTAAAAATCAATAATAGCTGTTTATTATAATCACAATGTTATTGATCAACTACTTTTATCATAAGTGGCTCCCAAACACACTCGGGATATTATTATGTCGTCTGTTTAATATTATCAGCCGTTTATTGTTATTCTAGTGGTTCTGTTCCAAAGTGACCACAATAAGTGGATTCCTCAGTAAAATGAAAAGAACAAAAACAAAAAAGAAACAACCGTTTATTACAATCACAAACAATGTTATTAATTGACAATTAGTGGCTTTCAAACAGCGCTCAGTATATTATATAGTCTGCTTAATGTCATCACCCGGTCATTGTTGTCTAAGTGGCTCTGTACCCAACTGATCGCACTAAATAGGTCCCCATGTACAACGAAAAGAACAAAAAACAATACAAATAGCCGGTTATTATAATCACAATGTTATCAATCAACTTATTGTTATCACAATTAGAGATTCCAAGACACGCTGATGATATTATATCGTTTGCTTAATATTGCTTTCAAATTTTAGCACAATGCCAACATTTTTTCGGGAGTGGGGTAAGCTTAACTGGTACTTATTTCATCTACTCCGATAGGATGAAAGGCAAAGCCGACCTTGGCGGAATTTGAACTCAGAACGTCAGAATTGGTGAAACACCGCTAAGAATTTTGCTCAGCGTACTAACGATTCTGCCAGTTCGCTGGCTTTGTCTGCTTAATATTATCAACCACTTATTGTTATTTCAGTGATTCCGTCCTAAAGTGATCAGAATAAGTATCAGGTATCCCATAAGTTCTATCCGAATTTTGAATAAAGAAAACAAGTGATCAAATTCCTCTGGTAGTTTACATTCTGACATGACAAATGTTATATTTAATTGAAATTTAATCATCAATGTACTTTCCCTGATTATCTATGACTTCCTTCCATCTTTTTACAAGGTTTTTAATCCCATCAATGTAAAACACTTTTGATTTCAAAGCGGAGACCTCTGAAATGTCAGTTTCGACCTCCTCCTCGCTTGTGAAAGTTATGTCCTCCAAATGATTCTGTAAACTACTAAACAAATGGTAGTCTGAAGGAGCATGGTTGGGAGAATAAGGTGGATGAGGAATTTTTCCCCAACCAACGACGGAGCCTGTATGTTGTTGCATGACCTGCTAGAAAAAGCAGCCAACCTTTTTTTATATACAGAATAGAAAAACTTCTATCCTGTGATATACACGTAGAGTCCATTTTGTCTGGGAAGAAAAACGGAATGGTCACAGTTGGGACGTCTTTGATCATATCTGTTCAATCAGATCCAACTCGGGACTAAACAACAGGTGAAGAAGGGAACGAGACGAGGCAACGAGAGAGAGCCTTTATCTGGTTGCTCAAATTGCTAGAAAGAGCAACCAAATCTTCCTAATAAAAAGAAAAATGAAATTTCTGTCTTCAAGAAAAAAAAAATTCAAGTTTATATTATTTTATAATGTTCGCTAAGGAATTCATTACTTCTAGAAAAGAATAAGAGAAAATGGTCATGGCTGGAACGCCTTTTCTCACAGATCCATTACAATCAGAGCTAACCTGTGGTTAAAACAATATACTTCACTGAATGATGAAGCAGCTAAAGTTAAAGAAATGCCGAAAGAATAAAAGATAGCGAGTATCCATATTCCAAATATTGGGACTCCCTTGACTAGCGTAATTTATTCAGATTTTTGTCTGAAATGAATAGAAAATGGTATGGGAACTCGGTAATATTATGTACGATCTTACAGGATTAAATTTTTTTTTTTTTTAAGTAAACAGTTTGAAACTTTGGATACTGGTTGAATGTGGCAGAGACTTTTCTATTCTATATATAAAAAAAAGTTTGGCTCCTTTTTTTAGCAAGTCATGCAACAACATACAGGCTCCGTCTTTGGTCTGTCCCAGTAATAATTTTCTTGTTATCTAGCCTCAAATCAACCCTGAAACAACCCTGAAACAGATAGATTAGATAGATAGATAGATAGATAGATAGATAGATAGATAGATAGATAGATAGGTAGGTAGGTAGGCAGGAAGGCAGGCAGGGAGGGAGGCAGGCAGGCAGGCAGACAGACTGACTTCAGCTGAATACACGTCATTGATTGGTTAGAATTATCCAAATACGACAACTTTAACACTAAATAACTTCTAAAATACAAAAGTTTGTCAAAAACGCTAAGGGTAAGCCCTGTTCTACATGATACATTCCACCAGTATCCGAAGTTTCAAAGTGTTTAGTGTTAAAAAATTAATTAAAAAATCTGTACGTCAAATTGAATAGATCCAAAAAATGGTTGGGAACCAAAGTTTTAGAGCAATTTAGGTATGATTTGGTGGAAGGGAGAGCGCGAAATTTTGCTGCTATTTCTAACATGCCAAGAAACCTCGTCGATGCGCCCCCCAACTCGTCGGTCGCGTTGAGAGCTAGATCGGGTCAAGAATTGAAAGGAGCGAATTGAAGGAAATATCACATGTTTCAGATTATGGAAGAGTGATTCATGATGGGAGAGCGAAAGAGGAAGAAAGAGATATGTATGGATGAAGTGGGGGAGAGAAAGGAGGGAGGGAGAGAATTCAACAGTATACGGGTGTATGCGTGTATGTGTTTGTGTAGAGAGATAGGTAGATGTATCTATCAACAATCTAATTAAATAGATAGATAGATAGATAGATAGATAGATAGATAGATAGATAGATAGATAGATAGATAGATAGATAGATAGATAGATAGATAGATAGATAGATAGATAGATAGATAGATAGATAGATAGATAAAGTTAATCCAGACAAGAAAACAAAAAGACAACAACGCGAGGATATGGAACAAATGAAGTATTATTGGGCGCTCAGGAAAAAAGGGAAGAAGGAGGGTAGATAGATAGATAGATAGATAGATAGATAGATAGATAGATAGATAGATAGATAGATAGATAGATGGATAGATAGATAGAAGCTCGTATATTTGTGGAAGGGTATGTATGTGTAAACAGTTAATCAATTATTTATCAATATATCGTTTGACTCATCTTTGATGCTCATTCACAAATCCACTGTGAATGAAGCATGCGAATATTTCCATACGAATGACTTTGTGTGTGTGTGTGTGCGTGCGTGTGTGTGCGTGTGTGTGTGTGTGTGTGTGTGTGTGTGTGTATGTGTGTGCGTGTACTGGTGAAATATACTCACATGCAAAAACTGTTAATTACACGATCTTAAATACATACACATGAACACATCCAAATATCGGTACATGCTTATATACATGCATGTCTTCATGCACGCACACACACGCATATATATATATATATATATATATATATTATATATATATAATATTATATACATAATATATACATTATATATATATATATAGATATATATATATATATATATATATATATATACTATATATATATAATATATACATATATATATATATACATATATAATATATAGATAATATATATATATATTATATAATATATATATATATATATAATATATTATATATTATATGTGTGTGTGTGGAGCCGCAATGACCCAGTGGTTAGGGCAGCGGACTCGCGGTTTCGATTTCCAGACCGGGCGTTGTGAGTGTTTATTGAGCGGAAGCACCCCTAAAGCTCCACGCGGCTCCGACAGGGGGTGGTGGCGATCCCTGCTGTACTCTTTCACCACAACTTCTCTCACTCTTTTTCTGTGGACTGCCCGCTTAGCCAGCGGAGTGCGTCATTTGAAGGCTAAAACAACGCGAAGCGATTGTGACCAGCGATGTGTAGCAAATCTGATAGCATAGTCGGTCCGGTGATCACGGTGATATATATATACATATATATATAATATATATATATATATATTATATATATATATATATATTATATAATATATATAATGGTCGCAATGCGATTCGCATTGTTTGCCTTCAAATGACGCCACCCCGCTGGCTAAGCGGGCAGGCCAACATAATATTACCGGAGTGTGCTAAAACGTCCTAACTGGTGGTAGAAGGAAAGACAGGAAGATCAATAAATTATGGTTATATTCACCATATTTCCCACTCGGATTCACACACTTATTGCAGCGGTCCTTCAGTTTTACTAGGTCCTGTAGAAGAACTCGGAAGGTTGGGCCTCCAACCAGGTCTTTCACGACACACTCAAAGCCAGGAATTTGAGGATAACTTTCTTTCTCCTTTTCACCCATCGGGGCTCGGAAGCCACATGAATGCATTGCCTCTGTTCTGAGTCATCATCATCATCATCACCATCATCACTTGGACATTACTATCTCGAGTCTCCTGGGACTCATGGGGACCGGTCACCTGGTTTCCATGTTGTATAGCTGACCGAGATCCCAACGCTTTTCCCCCAACTCTGAACAGACGTCAGTCCGTCGCTGGGTTATCCATTTGTAGCCGAGTGAGTTGGAGCAATGCGAAGTGAAATGTTTTGTTCGAGAATACAGCACGCTGCCCGGTCCGGGAATAGAAACCACGACCCTGCGATCCATTGGGTCCCACGCCTACACTCCCCTCCAGATACAGTCATATGGAAAGGGGGGGGACCCAGAAGAAACATATGATGTTTAGTTTTCAAAAATTTCACCCTTGGATCTTTCGGTTGAACGGCAGTTTTTACATAATTTCTAGGCCACTAAGAATTTTAAACGGCGTATACTAGTAGATATTATATATATATATATCTATATATTATATATATATATTATATATATATATATAAAATATATATATATATTATATATATGTAGATGTTATATATATGTATATGTATTATATATGTAATGTATATATATATGTTATGTATATATATATGTATATATATATGTATATGTATATATATATGTAATGTATATATATATGAATATGGATATATATATGTATATGTATATATATATGTATAGTATATATATATGTATATGTATATATATATGTATATGTATAATACGTATATGCTATATATACGTATATGTATATATATATGTATATATATATATATATGTATATATATATATATATATATGTATATATATATGTATATATATAGTATATATATATATAAATGTATATATATATGTATATATATATATATATGTATTGTATATATATATATATGTATATATATATATATAGTATATATATATGATATATATATATATATGATATATCTATATATGTATATATATATATATAGTATATATATTATATATATATATATATATATGTAGATATATATATATATGGTATATATATATATAGTATATATATATATATATGTATATATATATATATATATATATATGTAGTATATATTGCGGGTTGTTTAGCCCCGGGTTAGTATTGATTAAGCAGAGATATCATTTAAGATGTTACAACAGTGACTTTTCCATTTATATTTTTCAGACACAATATTATCTGATGTATCCTTCCTTTTTGAGTATGATATAAGGCAGGTCCGTCGCCAGATTTTGGTGCCTAGGGGTACTTCAGAATATTCTGGGTGGGCGCTAATTTGTTATAATGCTGAAGTGGAGTTTCGAAATAAGTGTGTCTGTAAATCTGAGAGTGCACCATTGAATAGCGAGGGGGCACTGCAGTTTAGTGCACCCCCTTAGGGATTGGGCATGGTATAAAGTAGATGTGACTGCTATTTCTACTAATCTTCTCATATACATTGTTGTTGTTGTTGTTGTCTAGTCCCAGGTAAACTCTGATTGTGCAGGCCTATTATCAAACACGTTCCAGCCGTACATTATGTGTCCAGGGTTACGTTAACCAATGAATCCTTTTTTAACAATTAGCTAGCGTGTAATTTGAGGGAGGTATAATTTCTATTCCTAACCGGCTGAGTGACCACGTAGAAGCTCACTCGTTAGCTCATTTATTACGAATCAATGAGAAAAGCTCTAAATGTTTCTTTGACCTGATAGAAATACCAAATATCAAATATCCTTCAAATTATATTTTCTGACTTGAAATAAAACAATATATTAAACAGTGCTACTTTCTGGTATGATGGTGACCCCCTTCGGTCAGACACTGACCATGGGTTTGCACCTAGAGAGTTACCCTCTGAGGCACAAGTCTGGGCAAGGTTGTTTTATTGGAAGACCAGCAGTCGCCCATGCATACCGGCCTCCCCTCTCCATGTCACCGATGTTATCCAAGGGAAACGAAAGGGCCGATACAGCTTGGCACCTGTGACGTCGCAACTCATTTCTACAGCTGAGTGAACTGGAGCAACGTGAAATAAAGTGTCTTGCTCAAGAACACAACACGCAGCCCGGTCCGGGATTCGAGCTCACAACCTCACGATCGTAAGCTCGACGCTCTAACCACTGAGCCAAGATAAACAGGACTAGAACGCTTTTAGTCTTAGTTCTATTCGATCAAGGCAAGAGTCAGCAGAAACTTCAGAAAGTATTGTGATATTGTCTCTTCGTTCTTAGTTCAAATCCTGCCAAAATCGACTTTTCCCTTATCCCTCTGAGATTGATTCAACCCATCGTGTACTATCATACAAATAATGATTTCAAATTTTGGCCAGCAGTTTCAGGGGTGTGGGTGCAAGTTGATATCATCGACCCCCGGAAAGATGAAAGGCAAAAATCGCTCTCGGCGGAATTTGAACTCAGAATGCAAAGCCAGAAGAAATGCTGCTGAGCATTTTGTCCGAGCGCGATAACGATTCTACCAGCTCGCAACTTCTACCCTACAAATAATAATCGTGATGGTTCTGTGACCAGTATACTCCTGTAGAGAAAGATCCACAAATACCGTTTACACTACACACACAAAATCTATCCTCTTTCACTCCACCAGACTCACCGAAGTACTTCTAGTCGCTTCAAATCAATATGATCCAGCAAACGGCCTTGCCAATACCCTCAATGTTGTTTGCCCCAGGTTTGCACTGGCTAAGCAGAGTTATAACCAAAGACTTTCCAACCGTGACCATTCTTGATTGAGCAGAGTGGTGATCAAAGACGAGAGCAAACCTTATACTCTTCAGTCTCACTCTCTCTCTCTCTCTTTCTTTCTTTCTCTCTCTCCTCTCTCACTCTCTCTCTCTCTCTCTCTCTCTCTCTCTCTCTCTTTCTTTCTCTCATGACCATCGGTACGACTTTCGAAAAGCAAAACCTCCTATCACCTCGAAAGATCTTGTGAAAGGAATGCTGATTCCCTTGGCATCAACGAACTTTCAATTGGGTCTGGCACTCGAATCTCCTGGCAAAACTACCTGAGTTTGGACTTCATTCGTCTTTTATCTCTTAGATTGGTATTACCTTATCGGATCGTGCGATCGCGGCGTGTGCCAATGGAGCTCTTTCTGACCTATAAACTGTCGTCTCTGGCATACCTCAGATTTCGGTATTAGCACCTACGCTCTTTCTCAACGACCTGGTTGCCATCACTGGAAGTGATGGCAACTCCTCATTTCTCCCTCACCTTCTGCAACCAAGTGTCGTCCACACGCAACCTCGCGCCTTGCACCCAACCTGCAGTAATTCCATAAACAGAGACCTTGAAAATATTCTCGAATTGGAGTCTGCTAATCTTGTTGTCAACAGTAAAAGACACAATCACAGTTCATATCAAGAAAACATTATCACACCTTGCCCTACTTCCTCTAAACGCGAACCGTACAGAGTTAGAATCCTCAGAATCGGTCTTCACTATCACTGAGGGCCTCATCTATTAAACACACGTCCCCATCATAACAATACTGTATTGCAAAGATTGGTCTTCCTCTTTAAAGTCCAGAAAACTACTAAAAACTCTGCTTTATAGAGGGTCCTACATATGGTATGATACTGCACCAACGCATATAGACATACGTAGAAAACGTCCGGAGAAAGACTACTCGACTGACTGGCATAAAATTACTCACGGACACATTCCAGCACATGGCCTACAGATGAGCAACCTCTTCTATATTTTCTACCACCATACCTATTTCTTTATTACCCACAAGGGGCTAAACACAGAGGGGACAAACAAGGACAGACATAGGTATTACGTCGATTATATCGACCCCAGTGTGTAACTGGTACTTAATTTATCGACCCCGAAAGGATGAAAGGTAAAGTCGACCTCGGCGGAATTTGAACTCAGAACGTAGCGGCAGACGAAATACCACTAGGCATTTCGCCCGGCGTGCTAACGATTCTGCCAGCTCGCCGCCCATACCACAACAATAGTGGCCTCTGCCCCGCAGAGTTGGCTGCTCTCACGCCACCTCCACACAGTGATATCGACAGTGATATCACCTCTCCTCCTCTCGCTATTTGACTTTCACAGACCCCACTCTATCAACAATTCTTAGTCCTTCCTCTACAAAACGTTGATCTGAAATTCTTAATCAGCCAGGTTTTCTTTTTCCTGCAGCCAGAGACCTTCAATACTTTAACCTTTTAGTGTTTAAACCGGTCGCATCTGGTCCAAATATTCTACCAGTTTTACATTCATACCAAGCAGATCTGATATTTCGCACCTACCTTACAGTGTCATTCTAAAAATAACGCAATCATATCATCGAAATCTTGAAGCTGTGAGATAATGCATGATTAACTGAAAACAATGTGAATAAATTAGCATCGCTTTTGACAGAATATCTGAATGGTAAAGGGTTAAGCGGAAAGTGAACGTCATCATTGCCACTGGTCTCAAAGGGTTGTGAAGACCGCCGTCTTTGGCCTTTCTTTCAGACCAAGCTAATAACAAAAATGCATTGTGCCAATTGAGAAATCAGTACTAATTAGGATAGGATAAAAACAGACGACCGCTATGTGGTCGCTCGAAATCCTAGAGATAGCAGCAACGTCTGTTGAACACCACACCCTGCCGTCTTAAAGGACATATTAAATGTGACCTTAGGTTCAAAATGTCTAAATTGGATGGTCATTGCATTAATGTCTTTAATCATATAACGACTTGATCACTGTTGATTTCAGACCAAGCCACTACCACCACCCTGTTGAGTCATCAGATTTATTGTTGCAAAGAACAAGTGTTGAGCAGTAGTCGCTACCATACGTGGAGGCGCAATGGCCCAGTGGTTAGGGCAGCGGACTCGCGGTCATACGATCGCGGTTTCGATTCCCAGACCGGGCGTTGTGAGTGTTTATTGAGCGAAAACACCTAAAGCTCCATGAGGCTCCGGCAGGGATGGTGGTGATCCCTCCTGTACTCTTTCACCACAACTTTCTCTCACTGTTTCTGTTGTACCTGTATTTCAAAGGGCCGGCCTTGTCACTCTCTGTGTCACCTGAATATCCCCGAGAAATACGTAAGGGTTACAGTGTCTGTGGAGTGCTCAGCCACTTACACGTTAATTTCACGAGCAGGCTGTTCCGTGATCGGATCAACCGGAACCCTCGTCGTCGTAACCGACGGAGTGCTTCCCAATTAGGATAGGATAAAAACAGACGACCGCTATGTGGTCACTCGAAATCCTAGAGATAGCAGCAACGTCTGTTGAACAAACCCCTGCCGTCTTAAAGGACATATTAAATGTGACCTTAGGTCAAAATGTCTAAATTGGATGGCTTGCATTAATGTCTTTTAATATATAACGAATTGATCACTGTTGATTTCAGACCAAGCCACTACCACCACCCTGTTGAGTCATCAGATTTATTGTTGCAAAGAGTGGAGGCGCAATGGCCCAGTGGTTAGGGCAGCGGACTCGCGGTCATAGGATCGCGGTTTCAATCCCCAGACCGGGCGTTGTGAGTGTTTATTGAGCGAAAACACCTAAAGCTCCACGAGGCTCTGGCAGGGGATGGTGGTGATCCCTGCTGTACTCTTTCACCACAACTTTCTCTCACACTACTTCCTGTTTCTGTTGTACCTGTATTTCAAAGGGTCGGTCTTGTCACTCTCTGTGTCACGCTGAATATCCCCGAGAACTACGTTAAGGGTACACATGTCTGTGGAGTGCTCAGCCACTTACACGTTAATTTCACGAGCAGGCTGTTCCGTTGATTCGGATCAACCGGAACTCTCATCGTCGTAACCGACGGAGTGCTTCCCTGTTGCAAAGAACAAGTGTTGAGCAGTAGTCGCTACGAAACAATGATTGTTATAGGTAATGAAAAAGAAGGCGAGCTGGCAGAACTATTAGCATGCCGGATAAAAATTCTTAGACATTTCTTCTGGCTTCACGTACTAAGTTCAAATTCTGCCGAGTTCGACTTCACATTTCATCCTTTCAGGGTCGATGAAATAAGTACCAGTTGAGTATTGGAATCAATGTAAAGAGAGTTTCTATTTTGGATATATTTGGGGTACTTAATTGTGCTCATGACTTAGTGTTCGCTTCTTCCATGGGTTATAAGTAAGTATTTCACTTTTTCTTGCCGCATTATCACTGATGAAGGAAGGTCTATGAACTAACTCTGAAATCGGGTCCTATATGGTAATAACGGGATTTTTTTAGAAATTTCTGTCGGCTTTCTTCGAAACGCGGGCTTGTAGTGATAAATTACATGGTTATTGACGTTATGTCTATTTTCGGCATATTTTGGCATTAGAAATTTTTTTCTTTTGCCCTTACTTATAAATTGTATATATATATATATTTACGTGTGTGTGTGTGTGTGTGTATCATTATCATCATCATCGTCGTCATTTAACGTCCGCTTTCCATGCGGGCATGGGTTGGCCGGTCTGACTGATCTGGCAAAGTTTCTACAGCTGGATGCCCTTCCTAATGCCAACTACTCCGAGAGTGTAGTGGATGCTTTTACGAGCCACCGGCACGAGAACCATTCAGGCGGTTCAGACAACGACCACGCTCAAAAGGTGTTTTTTTACGTGCTACCTGCACGGGAGCTAGTCCGGCGGCACTGGCAATGACCACGCTCGAATGTTGTTTTTTATGTGCCACCAGCACATGTGCCGGTAGGGTGACACTGGCAACGGTCACACTGACTGGTGCTTTTAACGTTCCGCAGGCACGAGTGCCAATCAGATGGTGCTGTCATTGACCACGTCAGCGATTTTGATTTTGATTTCACTTGCATCAACAGGTCTTCGCAAGCAAAGTTTTTTGTCCAATGATGAAGGGGACTCATAAGTGGGCTGGTTACACCCCACGTTCGGATGTGCTTTAAACGTTCCACTGGCACGAGTGCCAATCAAGCGGTACTGTCACCGGCCACGTCAGCGATATTGATTTTGATTTTACTTGCCTCAATAGGTCTTTGAATGAGGGGTATTCATAGGTGGGCTGGTTACCCCTACTGGCATAGGCCACGGGCTATGGTCTCACTTGGCTTGTTAGGTCTTCTCAAGCACATATCTCACTTGTCATTGCCTCGGTAAGGCCCAATGTTTGAAGGTCGTGCTTCAGCACCTCATCCCAGGTCTTCCTGGGTCTACCTCTTCCACACGTTCCCTCAACTGCTAGGGTATGACACTTTTTCACATAGCTGTCCTCATTCATTCGCAACATATGATCATACCAGCGCAATCGTCTCTCTTGCACACCATATCTGATACTTTTTACATACATGTTTTCTCTCAAGGTGCTTACACTCTGTCGTGTATACACATTGACATTACACATCCAACGGAGCATACTGGTTTCATCCCTTGCAAGCTTACGCATGTCCTCAGCAGTCACGGCCCATGTTTCACTGCCATGTAGCATAGCTGTTCGTACACATGCGTCATACAGTCTAACTTTTACTCTGAGCGAGAGGCTCATTGTCATCAACAGAGGTAGGA
This sequence comes from Octopus sinensis, assembly GCF_006345805.1. Taxonomy (NCBI): domain Eukaryota; kingdom Metazoa; phylum Mollusca; class Cephalopoda; order Octopoda; family Octopodidae; genus Octopus; species Octopus sinensis. The sequence continues at coordinate 134,996,938 of NC_043001.1, read as the reverse complement.
GCTCTCTGAACTTTGCCCAGGCTATTCTTATTCTAGCAGTTATACTTTCAGAGCATCCACATCCGCTACTGACTTGGTCCCCTAGGTAACAGAAACTATCAACTACTTGTAGTTTTTCTCCCTGGAATGTGACGGAAGCTGTTCTCTGCACATTTTCAGTGTTTATAGCACCTGAGCATTTGCCACATACAAAAACTATCTTCCCAGTTAGCCTTACGTTGATAGTGCTGCACCTCTTATGCGTCCATAGCTTACACTGGGCACATCTTATGGAGTTTCTACCTACACCTTTTCTACAGATTGAACAGAGCCTTCTACCTAAAGGGATTTGTGGTTCGTCTGCCTTCCTACATATTAAGACTTTGCTTTTAGCTACGTTGACCCAAAAGCCCTTCGATTCTAATCCTTGCTTCCACACCTAAAACTTTTCCTAGTTCTGATAGTAACTCAGCAATTAGAGCAAGGTCATCAGCATAGAGGAGCTCCAAGGAGCATCCTGACTTGAATTATATATTATATCTATCTATCTATCTATCTATCTAATATATATATAATATATATATATATTATATATATATATATATATATATATATAATATATATATATATATATATAATATATATATATATATATATATCTATATATATATATATATATATATATTATATATATATATATATATCTATATATCTATATATATATTTATATCTATATATATATATATTAATATCTATAATATATATATATTATATATCTATATCTATATATATATATATATATATATATATATATATCTATATCATTATAGATATATATATATATATATATTAGTATATCTATAATATATATATAATATATATATATATATATATTTATATCTATATATATATAAATTATATCTATATAGATCTATATATTTATATCTATATATTATAATATCGATTATATATATATATATCTATTATAACTCTATCTATCTATATA
>NC_043001.1:134863453-134985953 GCF_006345805.1 Octopus sinensis | reverse complement strand
TGACGTCTATATCTAGCATGTTGACTGTCCACTTTTTCGTGTTCAGTCCTTAATTGGTATATATATATATATTTTAATCTTCGGATTCTTTTTAATATGCTAGACCACTGGTTTTAATTGATAATATCAATTTCTACCCTTAATTAATTTTATAATTTCATATATATACATATATATATATATATAAATTTTTACATATATATATATTTACACACCTTCATATCTGTATGTATAAATGTGTGTGCGTGCGTGTGTGTGTGTGTGTGTGAACACGTACATACGTACACCGACATATGCGTATGGATGTGTGATGTGTGTGTGTGTGGTGTGTGTGTTGTGAATGTGTTGCTTCTGTAATTGAATTGCTACATCCGTTTATTTATGTTCCTATTTCTTTCTTTGTGGTCTCACAATTTCTTTTCGGTAAAAAAATTGAATTAAAATATCGTTTCAACGAAATCGATTTCTGTTGAAATGTTATACACAAGCACACACGCACGCACACACACATACATACATACATATACGTACTATATACGTACATACATACATACATACATACATACATACATACATAACATACATACATACATACATACATACATACATACATACATACATACTACATACATACACATACATACATACATACATACATACCTACATACATCATACATACATACATCATGCATACATGCATACATGCATACATCATACATACATACATACATACATACACGTACGTATATACATACATCATACATACATACATACATACATACATACATACATACATACATACATACACGTACGTATATACGTACATTCACACATACATGCATACATACATACATACATACACGTACGTATATACGTACATTCACACATACATGCATACATACATACGTACATACATACATATACGTACATTCACACATCATACATACATACATACATACATACATACATATACGTACATTCACACATCATACATACATACATACATACATACATACATACATACATACATACATACATACACGTACGTATATACATACATTCATCATACTACATACATACATCATACATACATACATACGTTTTTACATTCGTTTATTTATACATTTTTTCATATATATATATATATATATATATGCGCACACATATATGTATGAATACCTATAGGTATATAATGCATGTTAGTCTAAAAAAGAAACTACAATCAACATGTAGCAGTTTACATTATATGTGAGACGAGATATAAAGAACGTTTTAATGTTTGTACCTTTATTTTCCACGTGTCTATATATATATATGCATGCATACGTACATATATACACACTTGCATATATACACTACCAATAACACACTACAGCATTATCACATCTATTATTAATTAACACATCACATCTGTCGCCAGCACAGCATGATCGCCCTGACATCCTCATCATCATGCTTCTTACCATTGTCATCAACATCTCCGTCATCATCAATCATTATTCAATAGAGTCATCAAGGTCGGACAAAATGTCTTCAGGTAGTTGACTCTGGCTCTTCACATTCTGAGATCTGAGTTCGAATCCTGCAAAGCTCACAAATTGGCCCTCTTTCTCCCGGACTCGTTAAAATGAAGTACAAGTTGCGTACTGGAGTCGATATCTATCCCCGTTTCCCAAATAGGAAAGTGAGGTCCTCAAAAACTAGAGGTTGACCATGTATTTTGTATATTGTTCACTGTTCTGATTTCAAATCACTTTCTGACCAAGCAGTCGGTGAAGTGAACACAAGTTCATTATCGATGTTGAATTGGTAGGGCATCGGACAAGATGTCTAATAATATTTAGTAATTTCTACGTTCTGAGTTCAAGTCTCGACGAAGTGCACTATGATACCCCCTTCCTCAAATGTGTCGCCTCTTATTTCAATGTATCGATTATATCTCTTCTTTTAAAAATAAATTTCGTCAGTCTCATCACATTCATCGATGTAGTTTTAGTTAGTCACACAACACTCAAAAATATATATATATATACATTTGTGTGTGTGTAGAGAGAGAGAGAGATGTGTGTGTGATGGTCATGGTTAACCAACTTTAGGCCTTTCAGTTGTATAAATGCTTATCTCTTCTAGAATATATTTGACTGGTACTTTATTTCATCGATTCTGGAAGAATGAAAGGCAAAGTTGATCTTGGTGGGATTCGATCTCTGAGCATAAAGGGCCGTAACTAAAATACCCCGTAGACATTTTGTCCGACGTGCTAACGACTCGGCTATTCCAACCGAATTCTATAAAAAGACTCGGTATATCGAACTGTCGCGCTTTGATACCCACAAGAAAGTTCTGTCTGTCACAGGGGTCCCCTGTTTTTTTCTACCCCCCTGTAAATAGAGAAGTGAACTCGTAATTCCACTTAGTGGTAGAAGATAACATTATGTGATTAGCAAATTAAGACATCATCGTCGTCGTCGTCATTATGATTATCAATTATCATTAGTATTATTATTAATTACTATTACTATCTGATGTCATTAATCTTTAGTATTTGATGCTGTTGCTATTCTCAACGACTGCCGCTATCTTTTATATCATCTCCCAACATAAGGACCTCGACGCGATCGCTAGAACCTGCTCGAAAGAGCAGCCAAATTTTTCCTGAAATCACACTCTTCCGTCTTAAAAAATTATGGATGCATTTGTATATATACTATGATATTTGGATATTCTATGACTGAAGTAAGAAAATATAATTATGTCTTACTGTATCCGAGGCAGATTTGGGGAAGGGTGGAAGCAAACTACTACTATTACTACTACCACCATCACCACCACCACTACTACTACTTGTATATTCACTTTGATTATAAAATTACTGAAACTACTGCTACTGGGTTTTTACTTAATTCATGTCAGGTCGTGAAATAATATTTTCTACCATCTTCCCTTCTCTCCCCCCACCACCACCTTGCAACACACACACTCTCTATTCTTTCTAGTCTTTCTTACTCTTTCTCTTTCTCTTCGTATTCGTTTTGCTCCAGATACTCCCTATTGTAAATTCATTTCTTTCGCCTCTATCGTGTGTGTAAGAGAAAGTGTATGTTATCGATCTCTCTCCCACACACACACACACACACTCTCTCTCTCTTTCACACACTCTCTCTCTCTCTCTCTCTCTCTCTCTCTCTTTCATCTATGTCTATTTCTGTGTTCCTATTCATCTATATATATATCTACCTATCCATATGTCTCTATATTTGTTTATCTCTCTTTGTATTAATTAACCCTACCTATTCTCAATACGTATATAAAATGTTACACTTCTGTCGCTCTCTATCCCCTTCTCTACACATGAACTATTTTATTCATATCTATCTCTTTGTCTATCTGTGTAATATTTCCATCTACGCACATTTTTATTTTGTCTCAACATCCTTTCTACGATATCTCCATTCATTTGTAAGTCTGTCTTCCTTTATCACTGTCTGTGTATCATCCTCCCCTTCATTCTCACCACCACCATCATCATCATCATCAATATCGTCTTAGTGTACATTTTTTTTTATTACCAGCTGACATGGGTTGACTAGGTCTGCAATGCAGCATCTATCACCTGTCAACACACAGCTCAGTCATCGCATCTATCCGTCCAAAAAATCTTTCTTTTTTTCGGGGTTTTGGCTTACCTCACCCAAAACATACCGTTCACGCATCATGGTTGTTAATCCATCGACTCCTATTCACATTATATATCAGCTACAAACACGCATATATGTATGAGCGTGCAGTGTGCATGCGTGTGTGTGTACACACATATGCATATATATACACACACACATCAACACACAAATATATGTATATATATATATATATATATATCTATTACGTGTATGTATGTATTTATATATATATATATATAGATAGATAGATAGATAGATAGATATACATATATATGTACATGCATGTACACACATATGTACGTGTATGTATGTATTTATATATATATAGATAGATAGATAGATAGATAGATAGATAGATAGATAGATAGATAGATAGATAGATATACATATATATGTACATGCATGTACACACATATTAAATGTATATGTGTGCAAACACGTTGGTGCTGTCATTTAACCCCCAGTCATTCGATTTGATGACCGATATTCTAGTTGTGACAATCTCATTTTAAGAGTGGTATGTTCTGGACCATATTCTCTGATGTGTCCATTTCTAAAGCCTTAGTGTGTGAGATTTGAGGGAGAGTTAGCTGATATTTTTAATGTAGAGGCTTCCTCGTTATATATATATATATATATATATATATATATATATATATATATATATATATATATATATATACATGAGTACACACACACAGATAAATAACGAATGCATATGGGGGTATTATATATTTGAGTGTGTGTGCGTGTGTGTAAATATATGTACGTACATATGTGTATTGATGTGTGTGTTATACAGATGGATATGTAAATATGTATGTAATGTGTGTGTGTATTAAGCTTCAGTGTAAAGAAGTGGGGGGGGGAATACAAGTACTAAATACTTAATGTAGAGTGCTAAAATGTATTAATTAAAGCTGCAACTTCGAATTTCGTGAGTGTTTCACGTTTCTTGTTTCATTCTTCTGACTTCATTCGAAGAACGGTGACATGAAACTCAGTGTCAGATATTTGAAGTTTCATCCTTAGGAAATATGTGTGCGCCTGTTCATTGCCTTCATAATATATATTGTCAACGCTTATACAACCGTTTTTTTCTTTTTCAATATCTCCTATATTGTACCTAATCTCCCGCGACGACCTCACTTCTTTCATCTGCCCCCTTTTTCTTTCTCTTCACATTCCTTTCTATTTCCTCCCTCTGTTTTCTCATTCGCTCTCCTTTATTTTCCTTCCTTCTGATGAATGGCAAGCGTCCGAAACGTCAAGTTTTTTTTTCCTTATTTTTAAGCGTTAAACTAATATACAATTTGTTAAAACTTGTCCCTCCTGTGTTGTCTTCATAGCTTTGATTGTGTGTGTGTGTGTGTGTGTGTGTGTGTGTGTGACATTCTTTTCTTTTTTATTTTATTTCTTTTTACTGAAAACCCTTTCATAATTTAAGCCATAATTTGTAAGAAACGTTTGTTTGCAATTGTTATTACGAACGGTATAAAAAAAGAATGTTTGCCGATGAAGGTGTGGTTACATATAATAATATACTCTCAAAAATGTGGGGTATGCTCCCACTACCTTCATATTCATTTCAAGATGTTGGCATGGTAACAAATCTTGCTTCATGCAGTAAAACTATCAACCACACAAAAAATACCAAATTATTATTTTTCAAAAGTGGTAGCATTATAAGTAATTTTTATCAAAAATTATAATGCTCTCTCTTGTGTGGTCTTGGAATGTGCGATTTAAATTAATCTTTGAAATTCTCGTGGTTCATTTTATATTTGATCGATTTTTAAAATTATATATATTGTTATTCATTATTCTGTATGTAATTTTTTAATCAACTCTCTTTGCAAGCATTTGAAAAATAATACTCATTTAACATATTAAACAATTTCAGTGGTGTGTGTGTGTGTATGTGTGCGTGTGTGTGTGTTATAGAGGTGTGTGATTCTATGAAAATTTACATTAGATTCTACTAAATCATCACTGTAATATTTAAGTAGGGAAAAGGGAGAGATACAGAGCGAAAGTTTATAAATTCGATTCTGTTTTTGTTTTAATGTTTTCGTGTGCCATACTAATATTACTACTACTACTACAGGTGCAACTAAAAGCAGTAGTAGTAGTAGTAGTAGTAGTAGTAGTAGTAGTAGTAAGAGAGAGAGAGAGAGAGAGAGGCTAAGCTAAAACAACTAGTAGAACAACTACTATACTGCATTGTATGAAAATCGATAGAAAGCGGAAGAGTTGGTCGAAAATCGACATGATCTATTATTCAGTTTTATAATTCTCGTCTTTCTAATATACCTGTGTGCCCGCTCTCTCTTTCTGTGTGTATAATATATATATATATATATATATATATATATAGAGAGAGAGAGAGAGAGAGAGAGAGAGATGTATATATATATATATAGAGAGAGAGAGAGAGAGAGAGATGTATATTATATATATATAGAGAGAGAGAGAGAGATGTATATATATATATATATATATAATATATACACATATCTCTCTCTCTCTCTCTCTCTCTATATATATATATATATATATATATATATATATATATATATATATTATATAAGTGTACCTGTGTACTGCATTAAAAAATCTAGTGAGGTAGTGGTGTAAAACATTGCTAGGTTTAATTTTGGTATATTTTACTAACGTCAGTCAAATATTTTTAGTTCGTTAGCATTTATACGTCTAAGAGGTTTTGCTGCATCTATATTGGTGTGTACTGGTGTGTAACCGTAGTCAGAGCGACCGACCTATCAATTAGAAATGACATTGCGCCTGGCATGTTCAAGTGATCGAACTCCTTTCATCATTAAGACTAGCAACTAGGGTCTGTTGGTTGTTTCGTCCTCTTTATGAGTTTTATAATAATCGAACGGGAGTAAAAATATAACCAAGGCGGCAATTGTTGCTCGCATGCATAAGCGAAGCAGTGCAAAAATTAGACGATGATGGTGGTGGTAGTGGTTGTAATGATGATGACGAATGTGCTGATGGGTAGTGATGAGGATGCTGGCCATAATGATGATGCTGACTGTGGTGGATTGTATTGACGTTGAGGATGATGAGGAGGATTTCTTATACTGGAATAAAGCCATTTTTTTTCCTTTTGCCTTTTTTTTTTTTTTCCTTTCCGCCTTTCATAATAATAATAATAATTTTCTAGCATGGGGCACAAGGCCCAGGAATACAGAGAGCGGGATTAGTTGATTATATCTATCCTTCCAAGTACTTGACTGGTACTTTATCTTATTGAGCCCGAAAGGATGAGAGGTAAATTTAACTTCGGTGGTGGGATTCGAACTCAAATGTCCCGATGCTCTAACGATTCTACCCGCCAATACTAATTATTAAATATGTTTCGCCTTCCTTAAGAAAATTCCCTTCCAGTCGCGTTCTTGTTATTTCCATTTCCCACTTGGACAATTTTTGATAATATAACAAACATCCACACTGAAAGATATTGTCTAATGATGTGAATCGTTTTTAATTTTATACTTTGGTCGATATGTGTGTGTGTGTACGTGTGTGTGTGTGTACGTGTGTGTGTGTACGTGTGTGTGTGTGTGTGTGTACGTATGTGTGTGTACGTGTGTGTGTGTGTACGTGTGTGTCTGTGTACGTGTACGTGTGTGTGTACGTATGTGTGTGTACGTGTGTGTGTGTGTGTGTACGTGTGTGTGTGTGTACGTGTGTATTTACCACGTGAAACGGTTTTTCTTTTTTTTTTCGTGTGATGGTTATTCTAACCTTGGATACCGTTTTCTTACAATTCAAGCCAAATTATGAAATATGTTATTAATGTATATATTATACTAGCAGTATCGCCCGGCGTTGCTCGGGTTTGTAAGGGAAATAACTATATAACCATTTTTAGAGAGTTATAGTCAAAAATTAGCAAAAAACTGCATTAAAAATGGGAAAAAAATTATGGTAATTTTGTTTTAAATCGTTGACTCATCGTAGACATTTTTAGAGAGTTACTTCCCTTATATAATAGCGGAAAAAATGCATTAAAATGGAAAAAAATTATGGTAAATTATTTTTAAAATTGTAGACTCATCGTAGACGCGCGCTAATACCCAGAAGGGCTTGATATGAATCACGACTATAAGATACCCGGTTTTGGTTAAACTGCACCGCAAAATGTGGGAGTAGTTAGGAATCTAAATCGTAGGAGACAGACACACCTTACTTTTATATATAAAGATGTCAAGAGAAGAACAAAAATTAAACATTAGAACACCTTAGACGTCTCCTATGTGTGTGACTTAAAATTCTCCAAAAATTCTCCAACACAAGTAGTAAGCTATCATATTACTCGGGTACCTATTACTCGGGTACAAACTATATCTTCAAACAACCATCAAAGTTACTCGCTTTATTCAGATATTCTTTTATTCAGTGATGTAATAAATGTGGTTTTTATTTTATTCTCCATCAAAGTGTCAGTTATTTCTCCTCACACATCTTACAATATATATATTACGGGTGGAGGTGGGTATTACCAACATTAACAGTATTCATGATATAATTTTGTGTAACAGGGATAGAAGCAGCCAACCTGTATCACAATGCCTTTCGCGATAACTTTACTTCTGCTACTATTACTATTAGTACCATTACCATTATTACCATTGCCGTTTCGTAGTTTTGATCGCATTGGTTGCAAAGCATGAAAATGAAACGAGATATTAATATCCTTCCTGCAGCTTGTGTCTTATTCATAATAAAATATAACCACAGTGACGATGAAAGCTGTTCGATAAAAATGATTCATACGGGCTTGTCGATAAGAACCTACCGAAAATTCCATTGAAAGCATGGTTCTTTGCCTGCATGGTCATCACTATCGTCACCACCATCATCATCATCTTCATCAATAATAATGTTGTCGACATTTGTAAATGACTGCAGCACACTTTCTGTTCCACTCCCTTTCACTATACGAAATTCTTCAATTACATCAGTCATCAGTCACTCCTATTATCATTCACTAATCTTCTTTATTCTCCCTATTTCTCTACATTCACATCACAACCGTTTTACCCAGCTGCCGTCGTAGAGGTGTAGTAGTCAAATCGCGATACTACAACCTACTCCCTCCTTCATTCACATTACCATATTATTTTACACTGCATTCATTTCGTTCGGATTTCTTTATTATTTTTGTTAACTGTTTCTAGGCTGTTCTTGTTTCTTTATTTTTATTTGTCAAAGCTATTATCCAGTTTCAGATTCCATAAGATTCCATGTTCCCTCTCCAAGACCTGTAGCTGTGGATAGATACCACCTGCAACCGTTATTGTTGCTGCTGCTACATACAGTCATTCGCCTAATTTCTCTTCCTCTTTCACCTTTTCTCTCGTAAAAACTCCCTTTTACGTTGTAAGAACTTCTTTAAAAGGTTTATTTTCCTACATTACATTTAATCAAAATTTATCAATTACAGTCTCCCTGAAAGACAGAGTTTGTTGCCTCACTCCTCACCATTCTTTCTCTGACATATGAAAAGTCAGTTTATACAAGGAATTTAAGCAAAAACATTTTCGTTAGGTTTTAAGTTCTGCACCGGATGATTAATTTCTAAACAGCAAATCTTATTGCTAATAATATTAATACACCAATGTACAGACTAATCTAATCAGAATTCAACAAATTAGTCATTCACCATCATAATGCAAATTGTATGCTGTTAACTCCTATAGATTTCACAAGCTAATTTTTATACCTCTGTCTTAAAACAATACTCAAAATATATAACAGACTGGAATTGTTAGCCCGTCTCTTGTAATTTCGATCAATTGTATCTTGTCCTCCTTCTTGTATAGAAGTGTGACTACAATCCAGCCTACCTCTACTTCAGGGGAGAAATTGGTCAATAAATTATGCTCCATCTACAAGTCTTTAATATTAAAAATATTCTCTGTTTGTTAAGATCAAAATAAGAAAATAACATGATTATAATATGAGCATGTTGGTCCTCATATACAGAAATTGAGGCAAACTAGCCAAACACACTATTGAACAAAAAAAAAACATGTTTCCTAATCATCATCATCATCGTTTAACGTTCGTTCTCCATGCTAGCATGGGTTGGACGGTTCGACCGGGGTCTAGGAAGCCAGGAGGCTGCAGCAGGCTCCAGTCTGATCTGGCAATGTTTCTACAGCTGGATGCCCTTCCTAACGCCAACCACTCCGTGAGTGTAGTGGGTGCTTTTTACGTGCCACCTGCACTGGTGCCAGGCGAGGTTGGCATCGGCCACGGTTGGATTGGTGCATTTTACGTGCCACCGGCACGGAAGCCAGTCGAGGCGGCACTGGCTTCGGCCATGATTCGGATGGTGCTTTTTTCCCAGGAGACAATATTTCTCAACCCCATTAGATGGTAAGTTGGAAAACAACGGTATAGAAATAAATGAAATGAAATGTCCCAGGGACAGAGGTCAACTCAATAATTCCTAGTTTATCCTTAATGCCAAGAGCATTAAGCTGTGTTCTCTGCTTTACAGGTGCATGTTGAGGGCAGGCTCATTTACAAGGACCATTTTCATTATGCTTACCCACCTTTCAATAATTCACTGATGGGCAGTATTGCCCTATCTTCTCCTTTTCCAGGTAGAGTTGAAGAAATTAATGAGCTCTTAGGTAAAAAGGAAAGTGTCTGTCTTCAGTTGTTTAGCCACCGGAGAGACACACTGTTTGCCTATCCTGGCTAAAGAAAGTAATGGAGAGATATATTCTCTTACTCTCTTTACTCTTTTACTTGTTTCAGTCATTTGACTGCGGCCATGCTGGAGCACCGCCTTTAGTCGAGCAAATCGACCCCGGGACTTATTCTTTGTAAGCCCAGTACTTATTCTATCGGTCTCTTTTGCCGAACCGCTAAGTGATGGGGACGTAAACACACCAGCATCGATTGTCAAGTAATGCTAGTGGGACAAACACAGACACACAAACACATACACACACACACTTATATATACATACATATATACGACGGGCTTCTTTCAGTTTCCGTCTACCAAATCCACTCACAAGGCATTGGTTGGCCCGGGGCTATAGCAGAAGACACTTGCCCAAGATGCCACGCAGTGAGACTGAACCCGGAACCATGTGGTTGGTTAGCAAGCTACTTACCACACAGCCACTCGTGCGCCTATTGATGATAATAAAATAATAACCCTTTCTGATATTAACACAAGACACTCATTTGTGTGGAGAGAGGGTAAGTCATATAAATTGACTTGTGTACTTGATAATTGTTCTACTATGAGAGACTGAAAAGTAAAGTCAACCATGGCAGGATTTAGCTCAAGATATGAAGGGTTGTGTCAGGCATTTTGATACCCGCTCTACTGATTCTGCCTTTAGGAAATATACTAATGAATTTTAACTTCTGCACAAGACTAAATACATATTATCTAGCGAGTGGAGTGATCCCAGAGTATAGTCATTTTAATAAATTCCAGGCATCACAGGAATTTTTTTCTTTTTTCTTTTTTGTGAAATAAAAGGCAAAGTCAATTTTAGTGGGATTTGAACTCTGAATGTGAGAGGACATAATTAAATACTACAAAATGGTTACTGAAATATTAACAGCATTGTTGCTAATGTCATTTGAAGAGAAAAGGTTAGATTTATTAGTTTGCTGAGATTTGAAAGAGGTGTGGTTGATAATTTCCTCATATATGCATGTGTGTGTGTGTAGTTTATAGAAGTGGGTGGAACATGTTCAGACAAGGGATTTTTAATGTAAGGCAATAAATGCTACAGGAAAATGATTAGATTCTAAATAAACTTTAAGAGGAATAGACTTACCATTTTTGTAACACTAGTAATATAATGAGCAAGTAGTGGAGGCGCAATGGCCCAGTGGTTAGGGCAGCGGACTCACAGTCATAGGATCGCGGTTTCGATTCCCAGACCGGGCGTTGTAAGTGTTTATTGAGCGAAAACACCTAAAAGCTCCACGACGCTCCGGCAGGGGATGGTGGTGATCCCTGCTGTACTTTTTCACCACAACTTTCTCTCGCTCTTACTTCCTGTTTCTGTTGTACCTGTATTTCAAGGGGCCGGCCTTGTCACTCTCTGTGTCACGCTGAATATCCCCGAGAACTACGTTAAGGGTGCACGTGTCTGTGGAGTGCTCAGCCACTTACACGTTAATTTCACGAGCAGGCTGTTCCGTTGATTCGGATCAACCGGAACCCTCATCATCGTTACCGACGGAGTGCTTCCATCCATCCATAATGAGCAAGCTTTTATAATATATCACCATCATCATCATTTAACATCTGTGTTCCATGCTAGAATGGGTTGGACTGTTTGACTAGATCCAGTGGATTTGAAAACTGCATCATGCTCCTGTGTTTGCTTTGGAATGATTTCTATGGCTGGCTGCCCTTCCTAATGTCAACCATTTTACAGACTGTACTGAGGTCACCATGCAAGATGAAGACTCTCTTCAGTTGAATAGGATACAGTAATGGGGGAAACAGCTTTATGCTATATAAAAATAGAGTCCATGGAAACTGATGTAATCTGTATTAGCAAAAATTATACAGTGAAGTTCACATCTTTGGATAAGTTTTTATGTCATAGGGAGATGAAAAGTTCACCATTTGGAAGCTTCTTTTCATCTGATAGGATAAAAACACTTCATCATCATCATCATCATCATCGTTTAACGTCCGTTCTCCATGCTAGCATGGGTTGGACGGTTCGACCAGGGATCTGGGAAGCCAGAAGGCTGCACCAGGCTCCGGTCTTATCTGGCAATGTTTCTACAGCTGGATGCCCTTCCTAACGCCAACCACTCCGTGAGTGTAGTGGGTGCTTTTTACGTGCCACCTGCACTGGTGCCAGGCGAGGCTGGCATCGGCCACGGTCGGATTGGTGCATTTTACGTGCCACCTGCACGGAAGCCAGTCGAGGCGGCACTGGCTTCAGCCACGATTCGGATGGTGCTTTTTACGTGCCACCGACACGGAAGCCAGTCGAGGCGGCACTGGCTTCGGCCACGATTCGGATGGTGCTTTTTACGTGCCACCGACACGGAAGCCAATCGAGGTGGCGCTGGCATCGGCCACGATTCGGATAGTGCTTTTTACGTATCTCCAGTCCAGGGGTCCTGGCGTCTGCCGGGTGCCAGTCATAGGATTGGTTCAATTTCGATTCCGATTCCGATTTCACTTGCCCCAACAGGTCTTCGCAAGCATAGGTGCCTGTCGTCGGATGAGGTTCGATATCGACGTCGCTTGCCTAAAAATCAACCTTAGTGGAATTTGAACTCAGAACATAGCAACAGATGGAATACTACTAAGCATTTTGCCCAGTGTGCTAACCGTTCTGCCAGCTCACCACCTTATGTGTATGTATTTGGATTTGCTGAAACCAGCACTGTTAACAAATAATAGTTTTGTTACATTGGAACTACAGAGTTCATTGGGTTGCCTTAGTGAAATAAACATCAAAACAATGTTAAATTAGCATATAGCAGTACAACTCTTGTTTTTTGTTTCAATTATGCATTACCACAGGTATTAAAACAAGAGTTTTCTATATTTAAGACAAAAGAAATAACTCCTGAGTGTTCAAGTTTGCAAGGAAGCTTACCAGCCTCCCTAATAAAAGAATATAAAAATACAAAAATTTGGCACAAGAAAAAAGATTGATTACTGAGTCCATCAGGAAAAGACATTGAGAGAGAAATGGTTGTCATACTAGTGTTGCTGCTGGTTCTTCTGAATTCAAAGGCGGCGAGCTGGCAGAATCGTTAGCATACCGGGCGAAATGCGTAGCCGTATTTCGTCTGCCGTTACATTCTGAGTTCAAATTCTGCCGAGGTCGACTTTGCCTTTCATCCTTTCGGGGTCGATAAATTAAGTACCAGTTACGCACTGGGGTCAATATAATCGACTTAATCCGTTTGCCTGTCCTTCTTTGTTCCCTCTGTGTTTAGCCCTTTGTGGGTAGTAAAAAAATAGGTTCTTCTGAATTCAGAGTTTATAATTTTTTTTTTGCTGGTGGTAAATTTAGGACTGATACAAAGAAGTTTCAAGATAATCTGTTCCCAAACTAGAATCATTTGAAATGCTAATCTTCCCCAAGCTTTCACCTAAGTCTGTAAATTGTTCACAGTATACCCTGTGACTTTCATCATCTAGTTATATAGAAGTACAGACCACAGAGTAAGACCGAAAAAGAAATCCATAGAACGTATGCTTTCCTAGCTCATCTCTAATCGATGTATGCAGTAGCATGAGCCTGTTTAGCAGACTGGACCTAACATTTTCAAAGGTAAATATATATGTAATGAATGGGTTCATTATAATCATTGCAAAAAGGCTGAATATAAATGCAGTATTCTACAACAGATAGAATCCCTATTGTTAAACTCAAGAATATAGATAACATGATAATTCTGAAACCAAGCAAGATAATGCAATAAGGGTTCTGTTTGTTAGTTAAAAGAAATGTATATAATTTTTCCTCCACCCAATTGTACATTAGAGTTCAATTAAATTTCTAGCGATGTCAGGTACTAAGCTCCTATTCTCTTGACTTATTCAACAAATCATAATAGTGTTCATGACTTTGAATGTACATGTACCACTTGGTAGAAACACCTTGTGATAGCAAATATAATTACACTTTGCAGAACCACTCCTATAATGTCTGGATAGACCTTATAGGAATGAGGAAAGAAAATTTGAGGATTGCAGAAGAAGTGAGAGGAAAAAAGGGGATTACTCTTACTCTTTACTCTTTTACTCTTTTACTTGTTTCAGTCATTTGACTGCGGCCATGCTGGAGCACCGCCTTTAGTCGAGCAAATCGACCCCAGGACTTATTCTTTGTAAGCCCAGTACTTATTCTATCGGTCTCTTTTGCCGAACCGCTAGGTGACGGGGATGTAAACACACCAGCATCGGTTGTCAAGCAATGCTAGGGGGACAAACACAGACACACAAACACATACACACACACACACATATATATATATATATATATATATATATATATATATATATATATATACGACAGGCTTCTTTCAGTTTCCGTCTACCAAATCCACTCACAAGGCATTGGTCGGCCCGGGGCTATAGCAGAAGACACTTGCCCAAGATGCCATGCAGTGGGACTGAACCCACTATTTTTAGAAATAACTAAAACTACATTATCTAATGTGCTCTTTGTGTTTTACAATGGAAGGGTATAATTTGAGGGGTAATTGGCTGCTATATTTGTTGGTAGTTGACCTTTTTCTGAATACATCATTCAATCATTTGAAACATTATTGAATGATGAGGCATAACTGTGTTTTCATGAAACTCCTCAAGATTTAAAAGATATCTATTTCTTTACTGCCCACAAGGGGCTAAACACAGAGAGGACAGACAAAGGGATTAAGTCGATTATATCGACCCCAGTGCATAACTGGTACTTATTTAATCGACCCCGAAAGGATGAAAGGTAAAGTCGACCTCGGTGGAATTTGAACTCACAGCGTAACGGCAGACAAAATACCACTAAACATTTCGCTCGACGTGCTAACGATTCTGCCAGCTCGCCGCCTTATTTAAAAGATTTAAAAGATATCGTTTACCTCTAAGGATAATCTAGACAAATTCTATAATTTCATAAAAATGCTCTGATTGTAGAGTGAATAGATAAATAGTGCTATAGTTAAATAAGAAATTAAGTTTGACATATTCCCAGTAAAAGCTGGGTTCATACAGAGTTGTGTAGTCTTACTGAAAAGAATTGTTCTTAGAAATCCGTTGATGAGTAAAGTAACATGGTTGTTATCAGGAAAAGTAAATCAAGGATGCGCTTTCAAATAAATAGCACTTTATGTGAAGGAAAAGAAAAAGTGGTATGAAAGGTTAAAGTTTTCTTATAAAATGGTAGATTGGGTTGATAGTCACTAGCAGAAGAAAAGGATATTTAGCATAATCAGTGTAAGTCTTGTTTAATACGTTGAACAGGAAAAAATAGACAATTTAATATAATAAATTCCTTTGTTACTCAACAAGAACACTTTCTTCATTGCTGTTTTGAGTGTTAAATATTTAAAACTTCTGTTGTTTTTAAATTTTGTTTTTGTTGCTTTTTTTTATAATGGGGTAATGTTTTT
Source organism: Octopus sinensis (assembly GCF_006345805.1). Taxonomy (NCBI): domain Eukaryota; kingdom Metazoa; phylum Mollusca; class Cephalopoda; order Octopoda; family Octopodidae; genus Octopus; species Octopus sinensis. The sequence continues at coordinate 134,970,105 of NC_043001.1, read as the reverse complement.
TTAGTGCTTGCATTTGGAGAGTAGCTTTTTTCAAATTAGAATTTATATGGGTTAGCAACCATTTTAATTGCTTGTAGAGTTTAAATTTCAGTTGAGGTTCAAAAGGCATTACTCTTCCTTTGAATTCTGAATTTTAACTGTAAATCATGAGTTGAAGACAGTAACCAATCTATAACCATTCCTTGTTTATAAGTATTAATCTTTGACTTCCTTTCTAGTCCAAATACAATTTCAGAAACTCAAAACAGTTAGCTATTTACTTAAAACATATTTTTAAAGTATTTATTGAATAATTAACCAATTTTCCATAAATATATACATTTTAGAATGTTTTTGAAAATCTATTAACAAACTCAAATAAAATATATCTTGTCCTCATTTCCTTGGTGTTAAGATTAACCCTTTCATTACTGTATTTATTTTGAGATGCTCTGTGTTTCTTTCAATTACTTTAAATATAACAAAGGATTTAGTAAAATAACTTAGTTATCATTCAGCTAGTGTTCGGAACATAAATTGTAACTAAGGTTTAGTGGAAGATTTTAATTCAAAACTTATGGAAACAAGACATTTGTATTCAGAGCCAGAGCCGGTTTCAGCTGGGTTGGTAACAAAAGGTCTTCCGGGTGGTCTTTTCCGCTCACGCGGGTACCACTCGACAACTGCGTGCGTCCACCGATTATCGGTGTGCCGGGCAACGTGTCCAGCCCATCTATACTTGCTGCGAGTATACTCTGCGATGACATCTCTCATAAACACACAAAGTTGCTGTAGAACATTGTTCTTGGAGTACACACACACATACACACAAGCATCTAAGACTGTATGTTTATATACAAACATACACATATAAGTATGTATTCTGAGAGATGTCATCGCAGAATACATACTTATATGTGTATGTATGTATATAAACAAATAGTCTTAGATGCTTGTGTGTGTGTGTGTGTGTGTGTGTGTGTGTACTCCAAGAACAATGTTCTATAGCAACTTTGTGTGTTTATGTCGATTATCCTCCCCAACTTCTGTGAAACAATATGGAACATTTGGATGAATTTTCAGTTTATATTCTTTCTTTCTCTCTCTCTCTCTCTCTCTCTCTCTCTCTCTCTCTCTCTCTCTCTCTCTCTTTCTGTTTCTCTTTCTCTGAGATAGACAGATGATAGATGGATAGATATAGGTCAAAATGTTTGTTTCTTAACCACAGGGTTTCAGGTTCAGTCCCACTTCTACGATAGCCTCAGGTCAACCAAAGCCTTGTAGATGAATTTCATTGGCAGAAACTGAAAGAAACCTATGGAGTGGGGGATACTGAGTGTGTGGTGTAGGTGTGGGGGGTGTACACTTGTGCATCTATGCCTGAGTGTACATTTGCACTCTGGAAGTCACTCACTTTGCACCTTTGGAGGCATGTAAAATAAGGTATCCCTTTCTTGTAAAACAGGTAATAATTAGTGACAGGATGAGCATCCAGCTGTAAAACAATGCCTCAAACACCTCCATGATAGCCGTATAGAAAAGAGGATGAACAAATCTATTTGAGTGTGTGTGTGTATGTACGTATATATATATATATATATATATGCCCGACTGGCTTCTGTGCCGGTGGCACATAAAAGCACCATCCGAACGTGGCCGTTGCCAGCGCCACCTTGGCTGGCTTTCGTGCCAGTGGCACGTTAAAAGCTTCAACCGATCGTGGCCGATGCCGGACCCGCCTGGCACCTGTGCAGGTGGCACGTAAAAAGCACCCACTACACTCGCGGAGTGGTTGGCGTTAGGAAGGGCATCCAGCTGTAGAAACTCTGCCAGATCAGACTGGAGCCTGGTGCAGCCCCTGGCTTCCCAGACCCCGGTCGAACTGTCCAACCCGTGCTAGCACGGAAAACGGACGTTAAACGATGATGATGATGATGATGATGATATATATATATATATATATATATATATATATATATATATGTGTGTGTGTGTGTGTGTGTGTAGACATATATATATATATATATGTCTACACACACACATATATATATATAGAGAGAGAGAGAGAAAGATTGTGTGTGTGCAAAAGCAGTGTAAATTCTTACCTGGGGTTTCATTATTTTACAAATTCAGTTCATTGTTATCAATTATGTGTAGCAAGACTTTACACATAATTCAAGATTTTAAGTGTGTTTCACTATTCAAATAAAATTAACATAAATTTATCAATATTCAAATTCATGTTTATTTTATTTCTATAGAAAAATTATGTTCTTAGCATCAAATAAAACTATGTTTAATGCTCAGTTGGAAAGTGTTATAAATTAAACTGGGACTTGCATTTATTCTATTAAATCTTAGTTTTATTGTCACTAAAATGAAATAATAATCAAAATTCATTTGTTGAAAATATGGGTTTCTAATTTTGGCACAAAGCCAGCAGGTTTGGAGGAGGGTTTAAGTCAATTAAATCAACTCTGGTACTCAACTGGTACTTATTTTATTGATCCCAAAAGAATGAGAGGCAAAGTTGACTTCAACAGACTTTGAACTGAGATTGTAAAGACAGATGAAATGTCACAAAGTATTATCCTTGGCATGCTAACAATACTGCAAGCTTGCTTTGTTGAAAATAATGATATTTGTTGAAACTAATAATATTTAAATTATAATTCCTAATGGTTGTGGTAGAGAAGTTCACTTTCCACTACCATGATTTTTGGGTTCAGTCTCTGCATAGTCCTAGGTCAATCAAAGCTTTGTAAATAGATTTAATAGATGGAAACTGAAGGAAGCTTGTTTTTATCTGCATGTGTGTGTGTGTGTGTTTATTTATATATGGAATCTACGAAAGCCACTGACTGTGAGTGGTACCATTGTTATCATTAAATTGCTTACCCACTTTCTTGAAATGCAGCTGTAAAATAATGCCTCAATAAATCATTCACCTAACTCATGCTAGTATGGGAAAAAACAGAGGTAAAAAATGAATGAATAATGATTATAACAATTTCTCGCAAACAATACAATTTCTTTTAGATACAGAAATGTTTATAATCCCATTAGTCAAGAGCATAGAAGTTTTATGTAGCTTTATTTCTGTATTTTGAATACACTTGAATTCTAGTAGATTTCGATTTTGAATTCCATCATTCTATCCAGTAAGCTATTTTTTGTGAGATTTATATATATTGCTTTAACTTACTAAAAAATTACATTTTAATCTGTTCATCTTGGGAGAACTAAAATTCAATAGAATCTTCATAGCTACTTGAATATGAAGCTCTATTACATATTCTCTTGATTAATGTTGTTGCTGTTTAACCTTAGGTTAGCCCTTATTGAACATGCCTATGATCAAGTGCATTCTAGCAGTGACCTCACTTTTTTTATATGTCTAGGGCTATATTGTCTAATGCATTCTTCCTTTTTTGGTGTGGTTTGAGGAAATTTGGCTGTGATTCATGGCTGGTGTGCGTTTGCATAATAGTTGGAAAATGTATCTTCAGGACCAGTAACATGATGGTTTTTATCGATAAGTTGTGATGTCGAATCAAGACCCCCTTCAGTCATGAATGACCATGGGATACCCACTGAGGCACAAGTCTAGGCAAAGTTGTTTATGGAAGACCAGCAGTTTCCTATGCATACCAGCCTCCCCTCTCCACGCCACCAATGTTATCCAAGGGAAAGGCAAAGGCCAATACAGCTTGGCACCAGTGATGTCGCAACTCATTTCTACAGCTGAGTAAAGTGAAGCAACGTGAAATGAAGTGTCTTGCTCTAGAACGCAACACGCAGCCCAGTCCAGGAATCGAACTCACAATGCAAGATCGTAAGCTGGACACTCTAAACAATGAACCATGTGTCTTCACTAAGTTGTGATGTAACTAGTCTGATATTGCATACAACACAGACACAAACTTTTAAACTTTTGTCCTAATTTAATGTTCGTTGTCCATGTTAGCATAGGTTGGACAAAGTTATTGCCTGATTTCCATATAGCTTGGTTGGAAATATCTATTCCCAAAGTCAGCAAGTTAAAAATATGACATTTCTCACAAATATCAGGAAGATTATTGTGATGCAAAGAAAAATATAAAATGCAATTCATGTACAAATATAAAATTTGCATACCCATTTCACCTCATGCTAGCTTTCAAAGATAGTTGTAAAACTGAAGAACAAAAGTAATACTGATATATTCAAATGCTGTTATACTCTCTTTACACTTTACTCTTTTACTTGTTTCAGTCATTTGACTGCGGCCATGCTGGAGCACCACCTTTAGTCGAGCAACTCGACCCCGGGACTTATTCTTTGTAAACCCAGTACTTATTCTATCGGTCTCTTTTGCCGAACCGCTAAGTGACGGGGACATAAACACACCAGCATCGCTTGTCAAGCAATGCTAGGGGGACAAACACAGACACACATACATATATATATATATATATACGACAGGCTTCTTTTCAGTTTCCGTCTACCAAATCCACTCACAAGGCATTGGTCGGCCCGGAGCTATAGCAGAAGACACTTGCCCAAGATGCCACGCAGTGGGATTGAACCCGGAACCATGTGGTTGGTTAGCAAGCTACTTACCACACAGCCACTCCTGTGCCTGCAAATATTTTCAAAAATATCAGCCATCAACTGGCTTCAAGAGAAAAAGAAATTAAATTTGTGTTAAAGCAATTGAATAAATAAAATGATTTTGAATGAATCTGCTAGTTGTGTATAAAGATATTGACTCTGTAACTAATCTATTTGCTGAAAGCTTGTTGACATATTGTTATGTCGATGATTACTGTATTGGTAAAATAATACGTGCTGTCTCAGTTTGTAATTTGGGGGATGACTTGTAGCATCATCTCAGCATGTGGCTTGTTGAAATGAAAAATACAGGGGAGGGCTGAAATAGAATCTTAAGATAGTGAGAAAGTTGAACTGGGAAGTGTGACTGTGATTCAAAAAGCACTCGAAATTGTAGTAGTTTGTCAACAGGAACAGTCATCGCAGTGTTAATAGTAGGGCACTTCCATTCATAAATTGACTACATTCAAAATAGTGTAGGTCATGCATGATTCAACATCCACAACAACAAATTGGCGGCAATGTACAGCTCATCACACGCTCTACAACAAAGCAGCGTATAAAAGCAGAGCATTCAAATTAAAATTTTTTTATGTTTGTTTTCATATCTAAGTTATTTTTTTTAAATATTTCTCAACCTCATTATTTTAATTTGATTTGCACCATTGATGTGTGTGTGTGTGTGTGTATTTACACAAAAATGTCTAAATTATATAATTTTTTGGGGAACCCATTTTCAAAACTGCATTCTAATTATATGTACAAAGTAAGCTTTATCAATAATATAAAAGTTATTTTTCAAATGAATAATCAGGTTTAATACCTTTCTGTGCATGTTAGATTATTGTAGAATATTGTTAATACTTTTTTTTTTTTTTTTTTTTATGTTACATTAATATACTTCATTCCAGTTCTGGTGAAAATATAAAATATTTGTAATTATTTCTCTAATTTTCAAAATCAATGTCTGTATAGATGTTGATCATTCTGTATAGATTACATTATCTATAAGCAGGCGTGGGTGGTGTGTGGTGTTTGGATTACGTGTAGCCCTATATTGTGACTATTTTGTATGGCATGTGTAAAATCATTATATAAACACAGCTTTTGACTGAAAAATTTTTTAGCAATCTTTAACTTCAGCTCTGCATAAACAATAACATTCCATTCTCTCTCATTCACTTCACATTTTGTCTCAATGAAATTTGTATGAACTTCTTGCCATTACATGTTAGTGCTTTCAGTATTACCTATAATGTTTGTTGAATTATTACTTTAGTGGTGGACTTGATTTATGACAGGAATATCTTTATCTCATAAGGCATGCTGCAAGAAATAGGTTGCCTATACCTAGCCTATAGTGTGACCTTTTAGTCTGAGATGTTTTGAAAGTTCATTCATAGTTTTATACTCAAAACATAACTTAGATATATTCATTGCAGATATTTTGTTTTATCTCTTGATAAGATGTTTAATTTTATATATAATAGATTTGTTCAACTTGGTATAAGTATCTAATCTTTAGGAAAGCTACTTGCAATTGTCTGTTATTCATGTTCAGAAAAACTCTTTCCATTTCATACTACAAGCTCTGTATAAATCCTTCCACTGCACGTGAGTGTGTGTCTGTGTATGCATATCTGTGTGTTCTTTGTAGTGTTTCCACAGTTTCATTTAAATTTCGTCTATTTTCTTCGTTAATCCATTGTCTCTCCTTTTGGAAAGATCTCATAGAGATCACTGAACATGTAACAGAAAGTGAACGTGATAGAGAGTGACTAGATAGAGATTGGTGAACATGTAACAGTGAGTGACTAGGTAAAGATCAGTGAACGTAAGACAATGTGATGAGAGACTGTGATGAGAGCAGCAAATGATTTCCAAAAGAATATGTACCTAAATAGTTGTGAATATGCTCCTTGAATTGGCAAATAGACAAACATGACTTCATCAAAAGACATCTATAAGTATTTCAGCATACTTCTAGATCAAATTTCTTGGCTGTTTATATATATATATATATATATATACAATTCATAATTAAGGGCAAACGAAAAAATTTCTAATGCCAGATATGCCGAAAATTGGACATATTGTCCATTAGCCATATAATTTTTTCACAATATGCACGCTACTTCCATGGGTATGAGTAAGTATCTCATTTATTTCTTTTTGCCACATGTATCACTGACGAAGGGAGGGCTGTTATAAGCTAACCCTGAAATCGGTCCGATATGGTAATAATGGAATGTTTTAGAAATTTCTGTCGACCTTTTTTCGAGTAGCGTGCATATTGTGAAAAAATTATATGGTTAATGGACAATATGTCCAATTTTTCGGCATATCTGGCATTAGAAATTTTTTCGTTTGCCCTTAATTATGAATTGTTTATAGATTTAACCCTTAAAGGTATTTTTTGATATGCTGGCCATTGATAAAATTTTTTGGGAAAAGAATATTTTTTTCGAAAAAAATTTTATCCTTCATTAGATATATATATATATATATATATATATATATATATATATATAATATATATATATATATTATATATATATATATATATATATATAATATATATATATATATATATATATTGGGGATGGAGCTATGGCCATGATCTTTATTTCAGAGCTTCCAAGATTAGTAAAAAGGAAACAAGTCTCATACTTGAGACTTGGCCCAACACAGTTAATTCCTTCAAAGGTATCCTAAGCAACAAATTGTTAAGGCTATCATCCAAAAACATATGTCCCAGCTAGTTTCCAAACCGTTTCTGTCTACCAAATTTTATTTGCAATGCTTTGACCAATCTGAGTCTATAGTAGAAGATGCTTGCTTAAGGTGTCATACTGTGGTATTGAACTCAAACATATAGCTGCTAAGGAAACCTCTTGACCACACAGCCATGCCTCTACTTAGTTTTAAAAAATGCTATTAATATTAGCCATTAAAGGAATGAAATAATGTAGCACCTGACTAAATGTTTAACCCTTTAGTGTTCAGATTATTCTATCAAACATAATGCTTATTGATTCCCATTGATTTGAATTAATCATGCATTATCTCATATCTTCAAGATCTTGATGGTGTAATTACTTAATGTAGAATAACATTGTAGGGTAGGTGTGAGAGCCTGGATCTGGTCAGTTTGAGCATAAAATAGATTAAGTATTTTGGCCGGATATGGCCGGTTTAAATACTAAATGTTTAAATACATTAAAATAGGAGGGCACCAGGCTAAATGCCTTACAATATTTGTTTGTGTCTATGTAAACATAATCAAGTAGTAAGACTAAAGTCTTACAGTATATGATAGTGTCTAACTATGTTAAAATGATAGAGCACTGAACTAAATGCCATATAGTATGTGGTTACATTTAGTTATGTTAAAATAGTAGGGTACTATACTTGCCTTACAATATTTGATTGTTTCCTACTTTGAGAACATAGGACACTAAATTAAATACTTTGCAATATTTGGTTGTGTCTAACTAGTTATATTTAAATAGTGTGGCACTAGACTAAATACCTTATTATATGTGGGTGTATCTAGTTAATGTTAAAATCTGAGAACAAATTTTTCTGAAGGATTAAATAAGTACAAATAATTTTCTGATATTGATTCATTAAACTATAATCCTTACATTACAAAAATTTAATTTCTACCTTAAATATTAATTGGAAGCACTCCGTCGGTTACGACGATGAGGGTTCCGGTTGATCCGAATCAACGGAACAGCCTGCTCGTAAAATTAACGTGTAAGTGGCTGAGCACTCCACAGACACGTGTACCCTTAACGTAGTTCTCGGAGATATTCAGCGTGACACAGAGAGTGACAAGGCTGGCCCCTTGAAATACAGGTACAACAGAAACAAAGAGTGAGAGAAAGTTGAGGTGAAAGAGTACAGCAGGGATCACCACCATCCCTGCCGGAGCCTCGTGGAGCTTAAGGTGTTTTTGCTCAATAAACACTCACAACGCCCAGTCTGGGAATCGAAATCGCGATCCTACGACTGTGAGTCCGCTACCCTAACCACTGGGCCATTGCACCTCCACAAATATTAATTATCAGTCATATAGAATGTAGATTTTTTTTCTCCCTTTTTGTCAGTGTATAATTAAAGTTAAAAACCATACAAAGATAAATATAGATAAAGAAACTTTCAGTAGACTACAGCACATATTGATAAAAAATAAGGATTCATTTTACAAAAGTATTGAGAGTATTTGGCATTAGAAAAGGCATTTAGACATAAATACCTAAGGAACAAATTTATGCAAATTCAGACATTTGCAACAGCATCTAACCTATAACAAAGAGAAAAATGAATATAAAATAGAATACACAAGCGCACATACAAGCATTTAGACACACACCCAAATTAATGTGAAAAATGAATTTCAGAAATTTTACCCTTCTAATGTTACTAGAATAATTTTTAGTGTTAAATATGTAAAACGATGAGCAAAGATGTATTCAAATGGAATTACTCAGGGTTTTAAAATAGAGGAAATATCAAGTGATCAAAGTTATTAGATGTTGAAGGTTACTAATAATTGGATTTATTCTCATGTTTAAACTAGTCAGATATTCAGTTCCTCTCAAAAAATATAAGAATGTAAATTTATTCTTTAAAACTACATTAATCTAGTTACTCTACAACCTATTTAGAATGTGTTAGAACTTTGACATGTCATTAATGAGAAAGAACACATATTGTTCACATAATGGAAATAGTAAATTATAGTGAATTATAATAGACAGTAATATATTATGGCTTCCTTGCTTGTTTTAAGAGATAAGTTCTCATGTTTTATTGATATTAACTATTATCTTTCTTTCATAAAATATTTTTTGTACAGTTTTACAAAAACCTGTGTGAGCAGGGTGCTATTGTTTCATTTGTTTTGTTTTTCATCTAATTTACCAAAAAGTATTGTGGATGAAACATTTAATACAATTTTAAGTAGAATATGGAAACCTTGTTACTTTCTCTTTACTTTATCCAATTCTAAATTTTAGTTTGTAGCATATCCGTCTTCATTATTCAATATGTCCCTGTTTTAGAAAGTAGAGTGTAATTTTAACCCTTTAGTGTTTAAACTGGCCAAATCCGGCCCAATATATTCTACATATTTTATATTCCAACTGGCCATATCTAGCCTCTCACACCTAACCTACATTGACATTCTGAAAATAAGCAATCACATCATTGAAACCTCAAAGCTATAAGGTAATGCATGATTAATTCAAAACAATTTAAATAAAAAAGCATTACATTTAACCAAGTAATCTGAACACTAAAGGGTTAAAGAGATTTGGCTGCTATTTCTAACAAGAAATCATGCCAATTTATCTTATCAAATATTTTCAAATTACTCCAAATACTTAAAAGGGGAGTCTTTGATTTACATGAAAATATTGGTCAGATATTCAAGCATTTGGTTCTTACCAAATGTGTTCTCACAATAACACTTAGAATAGCTACATATTGGAAAAAAAGAGAAACTTTATTGATATCAAATAATGGCTAATTATAGTTTCATTATTAGATCTGTTAAAGTGGAAACTTGTATTTCAGGTTAATATCAAATAAAATGGGAAATTCCAAATTTAAGCTGAAAAAGAGGCTGTTGAATTGATTAGGTTTACTACTACCTCTGTTAAATTATGTTATATATTAAATATGTGAACTATTGTTGAAATAAGCTTATCAAAATATTCTGTCTGTTCCAAATGTATCTTCAATTGTTGAAATATTATTTCAATCATCACTTATTCCTGCCATATGTTATTACAGTTTAGTTGTCAATATCAACAGGACTTCTCACAACCTCTGATGACCATTGCATTCTAGAACTACCAGGTTTTATGGTTGCTGGTTTTACTACTACTACTACTACTACTATTATTATTATTATTATTATTAGTAGTAGTAGTAGTAGTAGTAGTAGTAGTAGTAGTAGGTAGTACAGTAACGACTTTGATGACAAATTGTTGAACTGAAGTCCTTGGACATCAATTAGATATCCTGCCTACTCTCTCTCTTTACTCTTTTACTCTTTTACTTGTTTCAGTCATTTGACTGCGGCCATGCTGGAGCACCGCCTTTAATCGAGCAAATCGACCCCGGGACTTATTCTTTGTAAGCCCAGTACTTATTCTATCGGTCTCTTTTGCCGAACCGCTAAGTGACGGAGACGTAAACACACCAGCATCGGTTGTCAAGCAATGCTAGGGGGACAAACACACACGCACACAAACATATACACACACACTTATATATATATATACATATATACGACAGGCTTCTTTCAGTTTCCATCTACCAAATCCACTCACAAGGCATTGGTTGGCCCGGGGCTATAGCAGAAGACACTTGCCCAAGATGCCACGCAGTGGGACTGAACCCGGAACCATGTGGTTGGTTAGCAAGCTACTTACCACACAGCCACTCCTGCGCCTACTGTTCACAATAAATATGTAAACGCTCCTCAGTTTTGAATTTTGATTGTACCATGTATGTAACCAGTTACTACATTGAGATAACAAGACACCTGATGAAGTTACATTTATATTGTGCAGCTACTATTTTATGTACCAATCTAATAGTATTTATCGCACTACTGTACAGTTACACAAGATACAAAGAGCAAATTATTTTAGGTTTAGAAAATAATGCTAAGAGTCCATTAAGATGATTTTCTTTTTAAACATGGGTAACCAGAGATATTCTGATAGCTGACTGCTGTATGCTCAAAATTTTGGGACTATAGTATTTACATAATAGATGAGAGATAAATATTCCTGGACGATCTGATACCTGTTAACCTACTAGATGAAGTGGAAAGGAAAATAATAAATAATGAGATCAAATCCTTATCCATTTCCCTATTTTACTTCTTCAAAAAGGTCAGCAATGAAACTTTATGTGGCTGCTTGACCTGCTGGAAAAAGTAGCTAAATCTACTGCAAATCATACTCTACCATCTAAAATAAAGTAAGGACACATTTAATAATACAGTCCTAAAACACTCTATACCTGAAAATAAGACAGAATGATCATAGGCACCTTTGAGCACAGCCTCAGTCAACAATGACTTGAAACCAAACAGCATTAATTCTACACAATATTAGATAAAATGTGCAGCATTAATTTTGAAACATGTAAAATGAAATAGAGTTTTAATGAATGAACTAAATGACAATGTGTATGGTTTGTATATTCATATTTCTAAATATAGGAAATGTTTATAAATCCATAAAGTTATTATTTAACCCTACAAAGAATTGTATGATAATTGCACACATACACTCACACACACATTGTACATGTCTAAAATTCAATAGAAATTAGTGAGGGATAACTGATATTAGAAACTAAAAAGGCGGCGAGCTGGCAGAAACGTTAGCACGACGGGCGAAATGCGTAGCCGTATTTCGTCTGCCGTTACATTCTGAGTTCAAATTCCGCCGAGGTTGACTTTGCCTTTCATCCTTTCGGGGTCGATAAATTAAGTACCAGTTGTGCACTGGGGTCGATATAATCGACTTAATCCGTTTGTCTGTCCTTGTTTGTCCCCTCTGAGTTTAGCCCCTTGTGGGTAGTAAAGAAATAGAATATAGATAATGTGACTTGATCTCTGAAATATAACCACTAGGGTCTAGACTGGTTTGGATAAGGAACAAGTTTCTTTCATTTTTGTAGTCTGTATTCTCTTATGCACTCTGACGCCTCATCACCACCATCTTTGTTTTCCTTGCAGCTATTCCCACACACCCTTATATAATGCTGGCTGGCTATGTATTTCCTCTACAGCAAGACGACTGTGCCTGTATCATACTTCAGAGTGAAGGCACATGGCTTAGTGATTAGGGTGCTCAGTTTATGATCATAAGGTCATAAGTTTGATTCCTAGTGGCACATTGTATCCTTGAGCAAGATACTTCATTTCACATTGCTCCAGTCTACTCAACTGGCAAAAATGAATTGTACCTGTAATTCAAAGGGCCGGCCTTGTCACACAGAATGCTCAGCCACTTGCACATTAATATTATGAGCAGATTGCTCAGCTGAACAGATCAACTGGAACCCTCATCGTCCTAAGCAACAGAGTGCTAGCAATCATACTTCAGCCTCTCACCACCTAGCATAAAGACGCCCTCTCTCTCTACTACAACCCCACTCTGTTGAGGAGCTTTCTCTTTGTCTTGAAAGTTATTTGGTGACCTCACTAGTGCCTGTGTTTCAAAACACGAATGCACTCAGGGTATTAGGAAAAGCATCCAGCTATAGAAACTATGCCAAAGCAGACATTGGAGCTCAGCATAGCCATCCTGTCAAACTGTCCACCCATGCCAGCATGGAAGACAAACATTAAAATATGATGACACACGAGACTTCATTTATTGTAGTTACAGTGGACAGTAGTAGACTTGATCTGTCACTTGGATTGAGTACACTGCTTGGCACAACAGTGTTGCAAATATTTGGGTCAGGTGTTTAGTCTGGTTTTGGAGGTCCTCTGACTTAATTATTTAAAAATATTAAATTATAAATTAAAAAGGCAGATTGAAGTTCTCTTCTTGATTTACCCACTAAGAATTCACTTGGACAGTTCTTTAAAATTTATTGGTGAGCTTTCTCTTCTCATCCCTTTCACTCTCACTCCACCCCGCATGCACATACACACACACAGCTGATATTAACGAGACATCTAAATGCCATAACTCCTTCCTTATGTATGGTTCTTAAGATTATAGAGAAGAAACAGAAGTTGTATTACTCATGTTTTTCCCAAAAGCTATTAGAAATATAAATACAATAGAACATATATAACTGAAGATCAAAACTGGTTTACCAGGCCCTATAGAAAGACTGTTCACTTTTGTAAATCCTTTTCTTATACATTCACATAAAACCTCACACCAAATTCTTTTACACTAGCATCACTAAGGATTATGACAATTTATCAGAATGTTGACAATATATTGGTTATTCTTGTTATACAGATGAAATTATTTTAATATCCTTTCTAGACTTTTATTCGCCTCTCATTAATCTTGTTATTTATTTATTGTAAATATTGAAATATTGATATCATACTTTATGCATCTCTCTCTCTCTCTCTCTCTCTCTCTCCTCTCTCTCTCTCTCTCTCTCTCTCTCTCTCTCTCTCACTCTCTCTCTCTCAAACACGCACACACTCACACTTCTATTTCATAAAGCGGTGTCTTAACACTTGATTACATCTCAAAATCACTGACTTTAAATTCCTCTGACATAGAAAGAAAAATCAATATTTAATACCAGAAAAGAATTGGATTAGCAAGAAGCTTTTTTCTTTTCATTTCTTTATTGATGATGTAAAAAAAGTTAAGACTCATCTTAGAAGAAGGGATTTGGGATTTCATCTTTGAATTTTATGATTCAAGATTCATCTAAAAATTCATTTTTAGAACCTCTCTCAGAAGAAACAATTTTACAGTCAATGTTTGACAGCAATCAAAACACTAGAATAACCTATCTAACTAAAAATATCCTAATCACGAGAAATATTTTTAAAACATTTGGTTTCTTGAAACACAAGGAAAATTACTCAAATGTTGGTTGGTTTAAATTTTAGAAAGTTTTCTTGGGGTTTGTAACAAAACAGTGCAAGAAGGCAAAGCTATGTAATCTATACCTAAAATATAATTAGATAAGACAACCAACTGTTAAATTTAATTTTCTAAGCTTAATCTTTATATATAAAAGTAAGGTTGTGTGTCTGTCTACTCTGATTTAGATTCCTAACTACTCCCACATTTTGCGGTGCAGTTTAACCAAAACCGGGTATCTTATAGTCGTGATTCATATCGAGCCCTTCTGGGTATTAGCGCGCATCTACGATGAGTCTACGATTTAAAAAATAATTTACCATTTTTTTCCATTTTAATGCATTTTTTCGCTATTATATAAGGGAAGTAACTCTCTAAAAATGTCTACGATGAGTCAACGATTTAAAAAAAAATTTACCATCATTTTTTTCCCATTTTTAATGCATTTTTTTGCTACTTTTTGGCTATAACTCTCTAAAAATGCTTTATAGTTATTTCCCTTACAAACCCGAGCAACGCCGGGCGATACTGCTAGTAATTTCTAAAAAGCATAAAGAAATAGCTATCAAAATATGGTCTTCTATAAAATGGTCTTCAAATATTTTATGTTGCTGCCTATCACTTCCTCTTTCTCTCTCTTACTTACTCCTCTGCCATTCATTGTCGACATCCAATTACACTCTCTCACTCTCTATCACACCTTCACTATTTCCTCTTGTATCACCTGTCACTCTTCCTCCATAATGCTCTTCATGCTGATTCTGTTCAATTTCCTTCAAAAAAACAATTATGTATCTCTCTCTCTCTCTCTCTCTATATATATATATATATATATATATATATATATATAAAGATAGAAAGAGATAGAGAAAGAGAGTGATATATATATATATATATATATATATCGGAGTGGCTGTGTGGTAAGTAGCTTGCTAACCAACCACATGGTTCCGGGTTCAGTCCCAGTGCGTGGCATCTTGGGCAAGTGTCTTCTACTATAGCCTCGGGCCGACCAAAGCCTTGTGAGTGTATTTGGTAGACAGAAACTGAAAGAAGCCCGTCGTATATATGTATATATATATATATATATATGCGTGTGTGTGTCTGTGTTTGTTCCCCTAGCATTGCTTGACAACCGATGCTGGTGTGTTTATGTCCCCGTTACTTAGCGGTTCAGCAAAAGAGACTGATAGAATAAGTACTAGGCTTACAAAAGAATAAGTCCCGGGGTCGATTTGCTCGATTAAAGGCGGTGCTCCAGCATGGCCGCAGTCAAATGACTGAAACAAGTAAAAGAGTAAAAGAGTATATATATATACAAGGTGCCACGCAGTGGGACTGAACCCGGAACCATATGGTTGGTTAGCAAGCTACTTACCACACAGCCACTCCTATATATATATATCACTCTCTTTCTCTATCTCTTTCTATCTTTTACTCCCTTCATTCTTTCTCTATCTCTCTTCCTTTACTGTCTCCTCTCTCTACCACCTCCTCACTCTGACTCTCTTCCCACCCAGTTGTGTACGAAAGACAAGAATGACTATATAGACAGCATAGAGAAGTGATTCCTTTAGTGTTCCAGAAAGAAGACAACCCTCTTGGCGCTGATGAAAGAAGGAACAAACACAGCACAAGCTAGAGAGGACTCTTTAAATCTTACCAGATATAAGACAACCTCTCTTGTACTAGCATCACGATAAAATGTACTCTCTAGACTCTGTAAAGCACTTAATGTTAGGAATCCATAGAATCCATTGAACCATTGAAACCATGCCAAAAATAGAGCATGGAAACAAGACATGGACGATGGCTTGTCTCAGAATCAAAATGCAGTGAGTCTGGAACTGACTCAGACAGAAATAACCCAGCCAGCTTATGACAACATGGAAAGCTGTAAAATGATGATAAAAAAAAAATATATATATATAGAGAGAGAGAGAGAGAGAGAGAGAGAGATTATAAAAACATTGAAACTTTATCCTAATTATTTTATTATTTATTTTTTACTTGTTCTTGTTGCTTTTTTTCTTTCGTGCCACCATCAAAAATATTCAATAATGTAGTAATCATTTTTTTTTTTGTTTCTATTTTCTCTGCCCCCTTTCACAATATTATTCCCTCATCTGTCTGAAAAATAAAACGATACTTAAGTAAAGTATAGGATTAAATTAGTGATTATCTCTGCATTCAGATTAGTGACTATATTTTTTAAAAGATAGCAAAAACTGAACTATGACATATTTTTATACCTCCTGTATTTGCCTAAAATCCCTTTGCTTATCATCTTTGAACCATTTAAATAAATCAATAATCTCATTTTATAGAAACTATTTTGATAATCAACGTCTGTTTTTTTTTTGTTTTTTTTTCAAGCAGCATTACGTTGAAACAACAACCTAACAGATTTTTTGTATGTGAAATGTGTGTGTGTGTGTGTGTGTGTTTATTCATACTGTTTGATAACCAGTGTTGGCTTGTTTACATCCTGTAACTTAGTGGTTCAGCAAAAGGATCTAATAGAATAAGTACCAGACTTGGAAAAAAATGAGTATTGGGGTCTACTTGTTTGACTAAACTCTTTCAAGGTGGTGGTGCCTCAGCATGGCCACAGCCCATTGACTGAAATAAGTGAAAATTAAAAGATACATAAACTGTCAGCTTGTTATTTCAGTGTGATGTTTCTTAGAAAAAGATATTGATTATCAAATTCGTTCCTTCCTATAAAGTAAGACTACTGGGAGAAATCCAGGTAATAAAATATATATTCAGTTCCAACAGATATTATTTCCACTTAACCGTTTAAAGTACCATCTAAGAATCTGTCTGAAATTGTGTATATAGATAAGTGACATTTCATTAGATGGGTGCTTAATGCATATATTGTTATACACTTGACCTTAAAGTAGTAGAACAAAGTAGTACTTGTAAAGAGAAACTTTGTTATTTCAGTATCAAAAGTACAGTGTCTGTGGCCAGTGCCCCCTGACTGGTTCCCATGCCATCATAAAAAGCACCATTCGAACGTGGTCTATGCCAGGTCCGCCTGACTGGTTCTCGTACCGGTGGCACATAAAAAGTACTATCCAAACGTGGCCAATGCCAGTACCCCCTGACTGGCTCCCATGCCAGTGGCACATAAAAAGCACCATCCGAACATGGTCAATACCACTACACCCTGACTGGCCCCTGTGCTGGTGGCACGTAAAAAGCACTATTTGAACGCAATTGATGCCAGGCCAGCCTGACTGGCTCCTGTGCCGGTGGCACATAAAAAGCACCCACTACACTCCCAGAGTGGTTGGCGTTAGGAAGGGCATCCAGCTGTAGAAACATTGCCAGATCAGATTGAAGCCTGGTGCAACTGCTGGCTTTTTAGACCTCAAACTGTCCAACCCATGCCAACATGGAAAATGGATGTTAAACAATGATGATGGTTTTCTATCGAAATATTGAACACTTATAGATTAACACAATAACTCATCCATTTTTTATTTGATGGCAAAATAGAACAATTCAAGTAATTAATATTTTCCTTTATATTTATATATTAATTTTAATTCAATTCGATTTTGATTTGAACCAGCCAGGATCCCTGGTCTGGTGGTACGTAAAAAGCACTATCCGACTCGTGGCCGATGCCAGCGCCGCCTCGACTGGCCTCTGTGCCGGTGGCACGTAAAATACACCAATCCGACCGTGGCCGTTGCCAGCCTCACCTGGCACCTGTGCAGGTGGCACGTAAAAAGCACCCACTACACTCACGGAGTGGTTGGCATTAGGAAGGGCATCCAGCTGTAGAAACATTGCCAGATAAGACCGGAGCCTGGTGCAGCCTTCTGGCTTCCCAGATCCCCGGTCGAACCGTCCAACCCATGCTAGCATGG
The DNA here is from genome assembly GCF_006345805.1 of Octopus sinensis. NCBI lineage: Eukaryota > Metazoa > Mollusca > Cephalopoda > Octopoda > Octopodidae > Octopus > Octopus sinensis. The sequence goes on along the minus strand of NC_043001.1, from coordinate 134,952,041 downwards.
AGAACGGACGTTAAACGATAATCATGATGATGATGATGATATTAAAGGGCAAATGTGTTCTTTATTTTTCAATGAATGTGTTTATCATTTATTGTAGACCATTTTCTTCAAAAGTATTTAGAGTCAACTGCAGAACAGTTGAAATTTAGATGTATATTAAACCCATAACAGATATATTTTGCCAGTGTCACTGTAAATTACATTAATGTCTTTGAGATAGATATGCCATCCTCATAATGTGATTTCATTCCATTAATAAACCTTCAGTTCGCTGAAAACATGTTCTGTACATAATCTCTGATAAAAGATATATTTTCTTATGATTAAAAAATTTTTACTTCCAAAGATGATGATGATGATGATAATGATACTATTTCAGCCTCATCTGTTGCCTGTAGGGACTAATTTTCTCTCATTTTGGAGATATTTTCTAAGCTTGCTTCACTTTAGTTTGTTTTCAAGACTTATACCATATTATTTTTGCTTCATTTCATTTGTAACATGACAATCTATCTGAAGTTGTATTGTTGCCAAAAAGAATAATGTGCTTAAAACAGGCAAAAGCCATTACTTTTGTAGGAAAAAAAAACATTGGCACCTTCATACACATCATCAATATGTTCTACCAATATTATTTTGTATTGATAACTTCCATTTAACTGTATATTCTACTGGTTACTGTATACGACCATAAAACACTGCCTCAGAACACTCATTCAGCTCTTGCCATTATTGAAAAGTGAATGTGAAATGACGATTACTATTTTCCAGTGGATAAAGAAAACCTCTAGATTTCTACCCATCAAATAGATTTCTACCCATCAAATAAATTTTCATATTAAGTTTACATAGTAACAACTTGTTTTAAAATTTTTCTTCTTAAAATTATTGGTTGCTTGTGAAATGAATTCAACATCAACAGTGTCTGTCATAACAAAGGATCTCAATTTGAATTGACACCATATCAATTATATCTTCTGGATAAGACATAAAGTATTGATACAAATGTCTAAATATTCTAAATTGTAGGTGGAAATTAGTTAAAGCTAATTAATTAAGCTTGGATCTAGTTGATTGAACAATGATTAATATAGTATTATAGTAATCCTACAGGAGATTTATTAATTATTTATCTTGCACTCAGTACAGTAAACTCCTCTGTAGCCTATTACTTTAAGGCTATGTTACATTTTTTATATGTTTATCAATTAGCTATGATGACTTTCTACTTGGATTTTAGCATTGATATTTCTACCTTAGGAAGTTTCTTGATTTTTTTTTTTCCTTTGAAGTAAGGAAGCAAATTAATTCAAACAGAAAACTTCAAAGCAGATTATGATGCAGCTATTCATAAAGTCAGAACAAAGATGACTATTATTTTTTTTCTCTCTCTCTTTGTATATTGACAAATTTCCCTGATTTTGTTTTATAAAAGCTTTTTCAAACACATCCAACTCGAAAACATCAAATTCAACTACTAAGTTAAAAAATTTATCAATATTGCAAGTATGCAATAAGGGATAGAGTGAAAGCTTTTTCGTTTTTTCCTTTTTTTCTGAATCCATATGCTTAGTCATTCATAATGTTAAACATTGCTCTAATTATTCATAAACAATAATTCAAACATAACAGTCAGTCATCTGTGCCTTTAATAAAATTATTAAGCCATCGTCACTATCATTGGATAAGTCTGCAATATAAAATTTAGTTAATTAATTTAGTGAAAGTTTAGTTAATTAATTTTTGCATGATATGAAAGAATCACATTTTACATTTAATATTAAGCATATTCAATTTTTAAAAATTATCTTAAAACAGTATTCTCATCTAGCAACTTTAAAATATCATTCAATGGATTCAAAAGTCACTGTCCATAATCTATTTTATTAAGGAAATTCTTCACCCTATCCAGAAATTGATCAAATAGTTCAGTCCCACTGCGTGGCATCTTGGGCAAGTGTCTTCTGCTATAGTCCCAGGCCGACCAATGCCTTGTGAGTGGATTTGGTAGACGGAAACTGAAAGAAGCCGGTCGTATATATGTGTATATATATATATATATATATATATGTATGTATGTGTTTGTGTGTCTGTGTTTGTCCCCCTAGCATTGCTTGACAACCGATGTTGGTGTGTTTATGTCTCCCTCACTTAGCGATTCGGCAAAAGAGACCGATAGAATAGGTACTGGGCTTACAAAGAATAAGTCCCGGGGTCGATTTGCTCGACTAAAGGCGGTGCTCCGGCATGGTCGCAGTCAAATGACTGAAACAAGTAAAAGAGTAAATAGTGTAAACCAAACTTGACTATCAAACAATTAAAAAATCCAGATCCCATTTCCATGTGTTACTTGAAGAATATTTAAAAACCCTAAGAGGCAGTAGTAACCCTTTCATTAAAGGGACATTGATACACAGGCCTGAGTATCAAATTTGTCACATTTTAGTTTAATTTATCTGGAACCACCACAATTATTTTATAATAATTGTGGTGGTGCTGGTAAATTAAACTAAAATGTGACAAATTTGATACTCAGGCCTTGTGTATCACTGTCCCTTTAATGAAAGGGTTACTACTGCCTCTTAGGGTTTTTAAATATTCTTCAAGTAATGGGATCTGGATTTTTAAATTTCACATGACATGCTGCTGCTTGTTGTGGTTAGTGTGAACAACAACCCCATTGCATATTAGATTCATCACATACTAGGAGGAAATCTTTCTCAGCTACAAAGAGCTACCACCAATAAAAATAATAATGATAAACAAACAAGAGATCCTCTATGCAGTTGCTCACCCTGCAAGAAATAGAGGCCAAATATCCAACATTGTCTTTAACCCTTTAGTGTTCAGATTATTCTATCAAACATAATGCCTATTGATTCCCATTGATTTGAATTAATCATGCATTTTCTCATATCTTCAAGATCTTGATGGTGTAATTACTTAATATAAAATAACATTGTAGGGTAGGTGTGAGGGCCTGGATCTGGTTAGTTTGAACATAAAACAGATTAACTATTTTGGCCGGATATGGCCAGTTTAAATACTAAAGGGTTAAAAAAGTAGGATTTATTGGATAATGTAATCCTAGATACACTGTCTGAAAAAAAAAGACATGATGGTCACAGCTAGACATGCCTTTAATCATAGTTCTGCATTGTCAAGGTTAGATAATGACATGAAGTACTATGGAATAGTATAGCTCACTACAGTAGCAGGAGATCTGTAAGGCAAAATTTCCAGTTGTACCAAATGACCTATTACAACCATGTTCTAATTTCCCAATATATTCTAAAAGGGAAATAAGGTTTACTCCAATAATTTCTTGTGCTATTTTTGTTGTTGATGAGTTGTTTTGATAACACACGTGCACAGATCAATACAGACAGAAAGTTAGTTGAATTTGAGTCACCTGTTGCTTGTCTATGTTGAAGAATAATATCGTTGTTGTTGTAGTGGTGGTGGTGGTTGTGGTAGTGGGAGGTGGTGGTAGTGGGAGGTGGTGGTGGTGGTGGTGGTGGTAGTAGTAGTAGTAGTTGTTGTAGTAGTAGTAGTAGTAGTAGTAGTATGAAAATTGCTAGATGAGTGGATGTGAGCAATTAACTAATTTGAGACAATCCCAAGATATGAAAATTAAAGTCAATAGGTTGGTTGATGCTGAGATAAGTGGGTGTGAAGTGGAAAGGGGAAGGGAGAAAGGAGAAGAAGAAAAAAAAGGGATTTTCCGTCATCTCTTTAGACGGACGGTGACCAATAATAAGTGTCTGTATAAGCGATAGATGTTCTAAGTAATAAATGACATAAGTGATAAAGGTTGTGACTGAGATAAGTATGAATTAGGAAATAGAAATAATCAAGTAGGTTAAGTGTCCACAATCCAAATAATATACTTCATAAAATCCGTATAAAAGAGACAGGGGATTGCAGAGAAAGTCAATTGTAGAATGTTTACTGGAAGTGAGTATAGATTAAAGTATCTCTTCCACTTTGATCTTCTTCTGTACCTTCCATCACATTTACCTAACACACATGATTCTTCTCTATAAACTCTGTATATGCAAATCACTCACTTGCATCAAATCACTCACTTGCATTCAACCTTCCTCATAAATTGACAGTGCAGAACTTATAATTCAGTGATTGTGAACCTATATAACTTGTATGACAGCTGTAATATGTCATGAATTTTTAGGGGACATGCTACTAGATTTTAGGTATCATGTAATGGACTTTGAGAAGAAAAGATTTTCCTTCATGTTTATAAAATGCTTATTTATAAGTGGAAGGTGTTTGTAAGCCATTTAAGAAACACACAAAAGCCGTTTGATTCACTTCAACATTTAAGTTTAATTTGTCAAAATATTTTCGTCGCTAAAATCCGCGACCTGTTCACTGACAAAAATCCGTGCTGTGGATTTTTGTCAGTGAACAGGTCGCGGATTTTAGCGACGAAAATATTTTGACAAATTAAACTTAAATGTTGAAGTGAATCGAACGGCTTTTGTGTGTTTCTTAAATGGCTTACAAACACCTTCCACGCTGCAATTGTTTTCGTTTCAGCACATGATCTCAGATCAAATCACTTGCTATGCAAGTACATCTCCGTTATTTATAAATATTTTACCTAATACTAAAATATATAATACATACATGTATGTAAATGATACGCCAATAACAGGCTAAAACTGTTTGCTATTGTATATATATATACAGTTACTGAACTATTTCTCTACTCGTTAAACATTTTATCTCCACACAGCATCATGCTTCTTACACACTCATTAAATAGATCTTTTCTTCATTCTCTCCCTCTCTCTCTTCCTCCACTCTTTCTTTCTCCCTCCCCTGTGGTCATTTGCTTTTGAAATAGTTGGTGGTATGGCTGGTTACCTTTCTTACTGGTAACTTACATTATGATGATGGATAACTGCTGTAGGTGAAAGCTTAAATTAAGTTCAATATTAGTGTTTTCCTATCTCCACTACATCAAATATCATTGTTATAAATACTTAATTTCATGAAAAGATCATAAATTTTCTAAATAACTAATGGTCATGTACTTTTTTTTTCATTGCAGGTGCATATAGTCCTGGATATTACCTTGATTAAATTATTTAAATTGAAACCAACATTCTAAATTTTAAAAAAGGATTTTTATTTGACTGGAATGGTTTTCTTATTCTGAACATTTTCTTTGCACTCTGAAGGATTTATGAACCTTTTAATACCTAATAAGGTTTTAATTTTTTGGTAAGTTGAAACATTAATATTTTCCTTCTTAATTGTTGTTTTCAAATAAATGAAATAATTAAGATTTACTTACATTTAGTATGCAAACATAGAAGCATTGAGAAATATGTAAATAAATCTTTATTAATGAATTATTCTCAAAGTGGATTCAGCTATAATTCTGAGTTACAGAAGATATGTGATTCATGTCTTACAGGTAGATTTTTGCCTTTTTACTATCAATGGAATTTTAAATTCAATGTATTATAAGCTATTATTTACAACTAAATTCTCTTCAAGGCACATCTTTATATATAAAAGTGAGGTTGTGTGTCTGTCTCCTACGATTTAGATTCCTAACTACTCCCACATTTTGCGGTGCAGTTTAACCAAAACCGGGTATCTTATAGTCGTGATTCATATCGAGCCCTTCTGGGTATTAGCGCGCATCTATGATGAGTCTATGATTTTAAAAAAAATTTACCATAATTTTTTTTCCATTTTAATGCATTTTTTTCGCTATTATATAAGGGAAGTAACTCTCTAAAAATGTCTACGATGAGTCAACGATTTTTTAAAAAATTTACCATAATTTTTTTCCCATTTTTAATGCATTTTTTGCTATTTTTTGGCTATAACTCTCTAAAAATGCTTTATAGTTATTTCCCTTACAAACCCGAGCAACGCCAGGCGATACTGCTAGTTGTTAATAAACACTTCATTAAGATTTACATGAATTTATAACACCAACATTAGCTATTTTTTATGATTATTTCCAAAATGTAAAGACTCTTATTATTAACATTTGTTTTATGAAAGGTTAGTAGATGGCAGAATTAGTAGAGCAGTGAACAAAATGTTTTATATTCTTGAGTTCAAAATTTGATGAGGTAGACTTAATCTTTCATCTTTCTAGAGTCTATAGATCAAAATACAAATCAAATACTGAATTGATTTAATCAACGGTTTCTTCCTCCTAGATATGCGGCTTTGTGTATCTTTTATCTTTTATTTGTGTCAGTCATTAGACTGCAACCATGCTGGAGCACCACCTTCAAAGGTTTTAGTTGAACAAATTGCCTCCAGTATTTTTTAAAGCCTGGCACTTATTCTGATCTCTTCTTTACAGGGATGTAAACAAACCAAACACACACATATATATTTCAGTTTCCATCTACCATATCCACTCACAAGACTTTGGTCAGCCTGGGGCTATAGTATAAGATGTGGAGGCGCAATGGCCCAGTGGTTAGGACAGCGGACTCGCGGTCATAGGATCGCGGTTTCGATTCCCAGACCGGGCGTTGTGAGTGTTTATTGTGCGAAAACACCTAAAGCTCCACGAGGCTCCGGCAGGGGGTGGTGGTGATCCCTGCTGTACTCTTTCACCACAACTTTCTCTGACTCTTACTTCCTGTTTCTGTTGTACCTGTATTTCAAAGGGCCGGCCTTGTCACTCTCTGTGTCACGCTGAATATCCCCGAGAACTACATTAAGGGTACACGTGTCTGTGGAGTGCTCAGCCACTTACACGTTAATTTCACGAGCAGGCTGTTCCGTTGATTCGGATCAACCGGAACCCTCGTCGTCGTAACCGACAGAGTGCTTCCCATAGTATAAGATACATACCCTAGGTACCATGCAGTGAAATTGAACCTGGAATCATATGGTTGAGAAGCAAACTTCTTACCACACAGCCATGCCTGTGCCCATCTAACAAATAATTGTTCTATAAAAGGAATAATTATAATTTACATAGATACAATATTTGACATATTAGTTAGGTCAATTATTGAAAGGAGTGAGCATATTAGATTACATCAATCTCAGTGTATTTACATGTAATTTGGTGTGGGGCTTAGAGAGATCACTAGAAAACCCAACCCAAAACCCAAAATGAATATGGGAGAAATTAGATACTGAAATTAATTTTGTTCAAGTTCTACTATTATAGCCATCTATAAGGCAACAAGTTGGCAGAATCGTTAGCATGCCAGGCGAAATACTTAGCGATATTTCGTCTGCCGCTACATTCTGAGTTCAAATTCCGCCGAGGTCGACTTTGCCTTTCATCCTTTCGGGGTCGATAAATTAAGTACCAGTTACGCACTGGGGTCGATGGAATCGACTTAATACCTTTGTCTGTCCTTGTTTGTCCCCTCTGTGTTTAGCTCCTTGTGGGTAATAAAGAAATAGGTATTTTGTCTGTCTTTACATTCTGAGTTCAAATTCTGCTGAGGTCGACTTTACCTTTCATCCTTTTGGGGTTGATAAATTAAGTATCAGTTGCATACTGGAGTCGATCTAACTGACTGCCTGCCCTCCCCAAAAATTTCAAGACTTGAGCCTAGAGTAGAAAAGATTATAGTCATCTATACTATCCTACATAAATAAACTTCTTTTTGTTTTGTTTTATTTTTTTTTAATAACACAAGGCTTGATTGAGTCTTATGAAAGTAACTGGCAAAAAAGAGTAAAATACTTTCTTCATTCACACAGCCTATTCAACTTGGAATTAAAAAACTAGTTCTTGAAATCAAATCACCATAAGCCTTCAAAATCATGCATTGGTTTCAATACTGAATATTCCAATTTTTTGATCTGTGGAAATTTCTCATTGTATTATTATGCAAGTGACTGAGTATTCCACATACACATGTACCCATAACATAATCAGGTAAAGTGACTGTAACACTGTGACAAGGCTGGCTCTTTTGAATTACATGTACAATTCGTTCAACAGGCTTCCACATAGTTTCTATGCACCCCATTTCACTTACAAAGATTAGGTTGACTTGAGGTTATAGCAGAAAACATTAACTCAAGATGCTGTGCAGAGATCAAACTCAGCACTTCATAATTGCAATATAAAATAATTAACTATTCAGCCACGTCTGTGCCCAATTTTACTCTAATAGTGTTCACCACAAATATATTTGACAAAAGAGCGAAGGAAACAGTTATTTGATACCTTCAACTTTTCTCTGTATTCTTGTTACCATCTGCTATGATGTTACTGACTGTAAGCCAATGAAACTAGATGCTGTAGTGATATTATCTTTTATTATTTTATGGTCCAAAATCTGATGAAGAATTCTGTCAGCTATCAGTAGGTCTGAAGAAGCATAATGTTACCAAGAGCATGTATAAAGTTGAGTTGGGATGACAGATGTGGTCACATTCTCACTTCTCATTAGAGACAAAATGGTACATAAACTCTGTTGTTAGCTCCTATCATTAACTATAATAACTAAACAGCAAAAGAAAATTGTCGAAAACATCTTCCTGGTTTCGGTCATTCAATTGCAGCTATAAAAGTACTTATTTTTGTCTGGTACCTATTTCATTAGTCTCTATTGAATTGCTTAATGTTATGAATTGTGAAGTGATACAACATTAGCAGCAATGGATTTTAGACTGATAAAATATAATCACAAATATGAACACAGACATATATTGCCATCACCACCACCACCATCATCATCATCATCACCATCATCATTATCATCATCATCATCATCATTATTATCATCATCATCATAATCATTTTAAGGTCTGTTTTCCATACTAGGATGAAATGGATATGTCATCATAATCCAATTCAATTCTTCAAATAAGCTGTCCTCCTAGATAAGTACCATATCTCACATATATATTCTTTTGGAAATGTTTACTATGATTGGGTGCTTTTCCTAATGCCAAACATTTTATCAAGAGAATATTGAAGGGGTGGGGGCACATGCATGCGTGTGTGCATCATCACAGTTTGTGAACAATAACACCATTGGTTAGTGGGACAATCATTAGTTCACTGTTCTTCTAATTATCAAAGTTAGAAGAGCATGTCTAACTCAATGCAAAGGACTTTTAGCTAAGCACCATTTTTTACAATTTTACTACTACACCAATATAAATTCAGAAAAGATATATGCACACACACACGTATATGTGTGTGTATGTTATAGGAAGAGTGTGTTTCAGTTCTTATTTAACCCATAAGGAGACAATGATATTTTTATTTATTTGAATTCTTCTGATTTGCACTGTGTTGCAACACACACACATGCGTGAGTATATGTATGTGTATGTATATATATATATATTATATATATATATATCATAGCTATTGATCGTAGCAGGTGGAGAAGGATTGTGCATGAGGGGACAGCCACGTTTGAGAAATCTCGAGTTGCACATGAGAAAGTGAGGAGGGATGTCAGGAAGGGCATCGCTGTTACACTTCCAGAAGGGAAGGGTCTTCCTTTGACTCTGACATGCACTGTCTGTGCAAGACCCTGCCTCAGTAAAGCTGGACTCATGAGTCATCTTCGTAGTCATAAAGCGAGACAGATGAGTGACAACCTGGCCACTGGTGGTGGTGTAACACACCATACTAATCATATCTGTCGGGCATGTGGAAGAGAGTATAATTCGGCAGGAGGACTTAAACGACATGCAAAGGTACATGAAGACCACTTACAACTACAGCCGGCTATTACCAGTAAAGGTTTTAGTTGCCAATTTTGGACAAGACATTGTAGATCTTTAGCCGGGCTAAAAAGTCACATTCGATCACAGCACCAGTAACAGTTAAGCTTCATGCAATGGCTATACTCGATAACGAGGGGGCAGCCATAATATATATATATATATAAACACCTCAAAATTTCAAACAAATTTATTTTAATGTGGGGTAGGACCACCTTTGGCAGTAATTACAGCTTGAATTCTATGAGGTATGGACTCATACAAAGTTGGAATTGTTTCCAATGGAATTTTTGTCTATTCTTCAGCTAAAACTGTCTCCAGTTCTTATAGTGATGATGGTCAAGGATATCGACTCCTTACTTGTTTTTCCAAATTGCACCAGATGTCTTTCCTATATTTATTTTTATAATGCATGTGTATAAAATATAACAATCCAAAGTGAAGATAAAAAATGGCATGTTCCTAATTTTGTGAATTTTGTTGCTTCATTCAGCCATTTGGAGACACATAAATTGATAAGAACCTCAAAGGTTGCCTACAGAAACTTAGTATTTCTGCACAATTCTTCAAATCCTTATCATTTTGAAATAATATCAATAATTTCTCACTGAAACAATTCAGATTTGAATGAAAATTATCTTGTACATATGGACAGGGTATTTAGACTATATTCTGGATTATGTATGTCATTGAATATGTCTTGGTCCACTTTTACACTTGGAATTTTCAATTCAGGTTTTGTATTGTATTTTATCTGAAAAGCCACTATTACAAAGTTCCCCTTTTAATAATGTTTTGTTTTGTTCCTTCTCGAGCCATGCCTGGCTCATAGGGTCGGTTTCCCGGTTTCCTTGGCGTATAGGTTCCCCACCTGGACGGAACGCAGGTGAGCTGCATGATGCAGGAGGAAAGAGTGAGAGAAAGTTATGGTGAAAGAGTCAGCAGAAGTTCGCCATTACCTTCTGCCAGAGCCACGTGGAGTTTAGATGTTTCGCTCATAAACACACACATCGCCCGGTCTGAGATTCAAACCCACAATCCCTCGACCATGAGTCCGTTGCTCTAACCACTAGGCCATGTACCTCCACCCTTTTAATAATGAGAAGTATTAATGAATGTGACTACATCCAAAGATAAACAATATATATATATATACACACATACATACATACATACATACATACATACATACATACATACATACATACATATATATACATACATACATACATACATACATACATACATAAATATATATATATATATATATATATATATAATATATATATATATATATATATATATATTGAACAAGTTTGGGAGACTAGGTTTCTTTGTGGATTAGGTTCTAATCCTTATATATATAAAATAGTTTTTTATTAGTTTTTTGCTATGTATAGATATTTTTTTCTAAATATAAAGTAATATCCAGAAAAATTTAACTATGCTAAAGTCAGTATCAACTGTAATTCTTAATTAAGCCTATTTCTCTAAATATCTCAGAGGCCTTTTTAATTTATTCATCTCTTGACCATTCGTGTTAGGCATGGTCAATAAATCTTCATCTCTTTAAATTTCCTCACAACATGGGAAATCATTTTCGCAAAAGGTCCAAAATTTCCAGTAATTCCTATCCTGTGAGGTGGTTCATACAGAGACGATTGTCTTAACAAATTTGTTCCTAAATATATATATTATTCATCTTATATCACAATTTGTGAACAATGGCATCATACTTTACAACTCCCCCATGCTAATTACTGCAGTTGTGATGCTGTGAGTGACAAGGAGTGTCTCACTTGATCAAGAGCCCTTGTTTTTCAATGCACCATTGTTTTGATTTTCTTACTGATGATAATTATATACAACACTGATATAAAATAACATAAGATATACACACATTACTCATATGTCTGTGCCCTCCTTCAATTGATTTTTGTAATTGTATGCTTGAGCTAAAATACTGAGTAGTTTGTATTGTGTGTGTTTGTGTCATCATTATCATCTGCTGGATTCATCAAAACTGATTGAGTCAGTATTCTACTACTGGATATCCTGATGCAAACTCTTCCGTGTTTTCAAAAGAGGAACTAGATACTCTGTCTTCATACATTGAATTATCAGACTTTTTCTTTATATGGAGTTGGGTAAGATACATTTTTGGATTTAGAGATCCACACATGAATGACAGCCTCAGCTGCAGTAACTTACATTAAAGACACAATTTTTGGATATTTTCTAAGGGTTGTGCTTTTATCTTTTTTTTTTTTTTTTGTGTATGTACTTTTCTTTAACAGCAAGCCTCAGTTTCTCTTTTCTTTTTAGAACCCCACTCCAAGTTCTAGCCTCTAATGAAGGCAATCATTTACAACTTCTTCCTATCTCTTGATATTTACATTTATTAGCCTGGACATCTTTGATTTAAAAAAAAAAGATGAGATTACTCTTGTGCTGGTTTTCTAGAGGCCAACTCCCTATAGAGCAGGTTTTTCAAAATCCTCCCATCTGACATGTGTTCATTGTTCAGTCAGCAGAGACATCATTGTTGACACTGATTGAAGAAGCTGAGTATCTAGACATGGGCCAAGAACTCATTGATGGTGTTTCGGTCGGTCTAATTTATGTCTAGAATGCATCACGGGCTATGAAGATGCAAGGCATTAAGATGCTATTATTGTTCAGAGTAAAGGTTCTCGGACTTGTTATCATAAAGTAATATACTGAGGACACATTTATAGAATGCAATCTTAGTTAGTATCATCAGCTTGCCATATTATCTTCATCAACCTGATTTGATCCATCTGTTGATCTCGGAGCATAAGAAAATGTGAACAGACATTCACCATCTTGTAAATGTTATTGTCAATGAAAAATGTATGTTCAAGACCTTAACTCAAAACATTAGTCTTCTTTAGGCTGATTACCATGTTGAATTCCTGACAGAGTCTTGTAAAGCTGTACATAAAGCATTGTAATTGCTCTTCAGAGTGTCTTACCTGTGCCACATTATCTGCAAGCAACATGTCATTGAGAAGAACTGTATGTACTTTTGTTTTTAGCCCTCAGCCAAGACAAACTGAGTAGCTCCTATCTGGTCTGATATAAAAGTAGTTCAAAAAGTATGCATCAATGTGACTGAAAAACATGTCAAACAGGAAGGCATCAAGTACATAGCCCCAGCTCAAAAAGAGCTGATAAACTGAACAATGCCCTTTATGTCTATATGCCAGCGTTGAATGACTGAACTATCCAGACATGTTGAATGTTTTGAAGAGGCTGATTTTGCTTGTATGTATGTACGTATGTATGTACGTACGTACAAGTTACCAAATAAACTCACAAGGTTTTTGCCAGCCTATGGCTATAGTAGAAGACACTTGCCCAAGGCGCCATGTAGTGGTATGGAACTTGAGACCACATGGCTGGGAAGCATGCTTCTTAATTACAGAGTTACACCTCTGTGTGTATGTGTGTGTATACATATATATATAATCATAAATGACTGAGAAATATTTAGATGAATTTTTGATAAAATATCCAAATATCATGACAAATTTGCTTCATAAATCAAAAAACATGTAAATAATTACATTATCATATTTAATAATAAATAAATTATTTACATGTCTGCACTAATACAAAATGTGTGTGTGTGTGTACGTGTGGGGGGGGTGCATGCGCGCGTGTATTAAAATGGAAAACTAGAATTTATGGTATTATTTTAATACTGCAGTTACAAATGTTTCTTTACAACTTATACATTTTATGACCATAGATATTAATATTAATTAATAGTAATATATTATTATTTTGAGACTAAGTTTAAAGGTGTGTATATATTATTATGAATTCATTACATTTATATTATTATTAATATATATCTATGTTCATAAAATATTGTTCCCATTTTGTAATGAAGCATTTGCAACCAGAGTATTAAAATAATACCGTAAATCACAGTCTTTTAAAGCATACTTTGCAAATAATATTACTTGACCAAAATAAACATTTGCATACATACAGCCAATAGCTTGAATCTGCAGATGTGCTTCAGGGGGGCACAGCTTGGATAATAATCCCTTCTGTATGATGTGTGTATGTGTGTGTGTAATGTTATAAAATGTATTAAAGATATTTTTTTAATTTTTATTTAGGAATTGTTTTCCAATGCAAAATAGCAGAATATTGAATTATTTTAAAATGTTTCTAAATATACTTGTTCTAAGAATATGAAATAATTCGGCTTATTGTTCTTGAGAGGAGAATTGCTTTTTGTTACTTATGATTTATACTTTTAACATCTTAGAATTCTCTCCTACTTATTAGGGGGCATACAAAAAAGTGCAGCACTTTGAGTAACAGCAGCTATAACTTTGCATAGTCAGTGTTTCCTCTCAGCCACAGCTGTTCTTTTGTTTTCAAGCGTGTAGGCACCAGGCCAGCAGCTCTCAGAAGTCAACCACTATATTGAATGCTTTAGAGATGCTTTTGAATAATCCTTCGATCCTTTATTTTGCCTCCTAACAATATCCTTTGGGATGTTTTGGTGTGGCATGTTACTAATATGTTCAACTTATAATACCTGACCATTCTACAAGAAAGTATACAGATGTGGTGAAAGTACAAAATGTCTCCTATTAACTGCTTAGTATACTGAAAGGTGTATTAGAATTTCAGTTTTGGAAGGAGGATGATTCTTCTTCACTCCTACACTACAGTCTGCAGAAGTCATTGTTGTAGTTGGAAATCCTGCAGTTGACCTTTTCATCAAAATTCACTGCAGAAAATGTGCTGCCTATAGTTTTTGCCCATTTATAGTGACCTTGAGTTCTCTATAGGAAATTCTGGGGGCAGACTGGTACATCATTTTCATTTTCTTTATGCTTATTGTGATACCAAATTGTCGTGGTCTCTTGAGAACTAATCCATTTGTTGTGTTGAGAGAACAGCCATCAGTGAACAGCTTCTTAGATTTCAGTGGCTGCTTGAATTGCCTATATGAAGCATCATTGAAGATATGACTTGGTGTAATGGTGTGTTTCAATTATTAAGTCCTCTTAGATGGCTTAATCTAAAAAGTGCCAGAGGCAAGTTAACAAAGAAGCCTCTACTTAACCATTTGACCTAATAGAAATAGCAGCCAAATTTCCAACAAAGCACACCTTACTATCTTAAAAATGAAGAATACTTTGGATAGTTTTGTTGGATGTATAAAAAGACAGGATGTCCATGCATGGAACTCCTTTGATCATTGGTCTACTCAAGCAAAGCTACCCTGGCACTAAACCATATGCACCAGAACAGGTGAATGTGATAGTAAGGCCAACAGTTGAAAATCGTGTGTAGAGCAATAATAAAACTGATAATCAATGGATCCTCTTTCTCTGTCTAACATAGAACATATGATCTTTACTGCAGTAGTTTGGTGTTTTGCCTGGCTATAGAAGGAATGAAAACTTCTCCCAAAGAACTGAATGAGAATCAACTACATAAAGTGGTAGTTAAGGCTTGTGAAGTGAGAGGTTTCAGCAGCTACAGCTGCAGTAAGGATGAATGAAGAATAACTTGAAAGAAAGTAGTTATGATTCATCTAAATAGTGTATTACATATTAAGGAAGAAATATGACCTATATAGGTGGGCGAAAGCTTTCCTTCAGATCAATACAACTTATGCCATAATACAAAATTAGACTGTTGCTGATGATGATTATGATAATGAAATTAATTAGATTGACTTTTTCTTGTACTCTTAATAATGTATTAAAGGTCATTCATTTATTCATTAGTTACTGTATCTAGCAGCTTCTCTCTTAAATTGTTTCTCTTTCCATTTCCAGCAAGCATTTTAGATTAAAGATTATAAGCAGACAAGACATCTTTTCTTAAGCAGATTTTTTGTGTGTGCAAACTCAACTCAAATGTCTGATCTTCTGATTTTTCTCTGGTGTCCAATAACTAATGTACAGAAAGCAACTTTCATTTAAAGAGGATTTTTTCCACCAATCACACCTTTCTGTGCCTCCAGTTATCTATCCCTCTTCTCTGGACTACATCTTGGGTCTACTATACATTGTTAACATCCTCTCATTTCTAGTATCATTATTAACACCCTTTCATATCTGCCATCGGTGGCCTCCCCAACCCAACTTTGTCCCCTGCTCACTATATTCACCTTTACCTACATCTGACATCTGTTTCTGTGACAGTGTATCCCTGTCTCTTTTACTCCCCCCTCACTCTCCCACCTCACTCATCATCTTCAATTTTGTGATCTGTCTACGTGTTTATCATACTGCTACTCTCCATGTTTCCTGTGCTTCCACTTATCACCCCCTCTCTTCTAACACACCAGTTTCTTTCACCTCTACCCCAATTTTTAAGCATCTGAAACTCTCCTCACACTCTTATGAATTATCCACCAACCCTTCCTGATCTTCTGTCCATATTCTCTCTTATGCTCACCTTCTTGTACCTTGAGACTATGCTCTGACACCTCATCACTTCCATTTTCTTTCTCGATACTCCCACCTACCCTTTTATACTAATGATTAGCCATCTACCTCCTCTATAACAAAATGCCAGTGCCTATCCTTGTATCCTACTTTAGCCCCTTGTCACCTAGCTTAACCCTTTAGTATTTAAACCGGCCATATCCGGCCAAAATATTTAATCTGTTTTATGTTCAAACTGAGCAGATCCAGGCTCTCACACCTACCCTACAATTTTATTCTACATTAAGTAATTACACCATCAAGATCTTGAAGATATGAGATAATGCATGATTAATTCAAATCAATGGGAATCAATAGGCATTATGTTTGATAGAATAATCAGAACACTAAAGGGTTAAAGCCACTTCTCTTTCTACAAGAACCCCATTGTTGAACATCTCCTTTGTGCCAGTGTCATGAACAAAAGCACCCAGTACACCCTATAAACTGGTTGGTGAGGATGGACATTCAGCCATATAAACCATGCCAAAGCAAACATTGGAGCTCAATGCCTTCCTCCAACTCATTGAATCCTGTCAAACTACCCAAACCATTCCAGGATGGAAGATGGCCATTAAATGATAATAAGGATGAATTAAAATTTACAAAATATAGTGGCTGTGTGTTAAGTAGCTTGCTAACCAACCACATGGTTCCGGGTTCAGTCCCACTGCGTGGCATCTTGGGCAAGTGTCTTCTGCTATAGCCCCGGGCCAACCAATGCCTTGTGAGTGGATTTGGTAGACAGAAACTGAAAGAAGCCTGTCGTATATATATATATATATGTATGTATGTGTTTGTGTTTGTTCCCCTAGCATTGCTTGACAACCGATGCTGGTGTGTTTACGTCCCCGTCACTTAGCGGTTCGGCAAAAAGAGACCGATAGAATAAGTACTGGGCTTACAAAAAGAATAAGTCTCAGGGTCGAGTTGCTCGACTAAAGGCGGTGCTCCAGCATGGCCGCAGTCAAATGACTGAAACAAGTAAAAGAGTAAAAGAGTAAAAAGGGTAAAAGAGAGAGTAACTTGAAAAATCTTCAGTATAAGAAGATAACAGAACGAGTAATTTTTCAAATGTCATTGTTTAGGTGAATAACATGTAGGAAGTACGTTGGTCAGTGTTTTGTGTGAGCTGTACTCAGTGGTTTGTAATAAATTATCATTTCTCTATCACAAGCACAATGTATACAATGACATTTAACTCTCTTACATTGTAATTGTGAGAGAATTTACATATAAAGATGAATCAGCAATGAACGAACTGTTTCTGCTCCATCCATTCATTTGCTTCGTTTCTTAGTTGCTTCATTTCTTCTCTCTCTCTCTCTCACACACATCTATAACCCAAAGTTCATAAATGGTACATTTAGCTTTTTTGTTTGTTTGTTGTCGTTGTTGTACTCTTCACTTCACTATTGATTTTGAAACTGTCAATTTTAGTTCTTTGTTTATTTAGTTTTTCGAAACTTAAAATATTAGTGAATCGGATCAATATATATATGGGAAGAATAGATGAAATATAATCCCTGGAGGTGGTTGATTGATTGAATCATCAGTGTTCAACAAAATGCTGTGTATGTGGTTACTTTTGTTTGTTTGCCTTTTTTGTTTTCGGAGTATGTTTCTGCTCTTTATATTCATTTGCCTTCCATCACTTTGTGGATAATAAAATAAGGTACGAGTAGAGTGTGGTGGATTTTCAGAAATGTTGAGCATTGGTTGAAATGCATAAGAGTACCTGTCCTTGCTCTGCTTTCTAAGTTTGCCTAGAGGACACCAGTCCCATGCTTTGTCCCACTTTGCCTATTTTTTTGGACAACATTGAGGACATGGTAAAAGGAGATTTGTTATGTGGGCAAGTGTTGGTCTTCTCAAAAACCACTTTTCCCAACTATGTATCCTGAAGGGAAATCTTCCAGGTGCAAATACGTTTTGTTATGTTATCAAAGGCCTCTGTCAAACCTGATTGACAGAGGCCTTTGATAACATAATCATTGCTATAATTAGTGCAATTAGAAATGCAAGAATTACTTTATAAAAAAATCTTCTAAAGAATGAAGCAGATACTGTGAAAATTCTCCAGTTAGCAATAGGAAATATGCATATGTTCAGACTTAACCCTTTAGCATTTAAACCGGCCATATCCGGCCAAAAGTATTCTGCTTGTTTTATGTTCAGCATGGCCAGGTCAGGTCTCTCACACCAACCCTACAATATCGTTTTAAAAATTAACAGCTACGTCATCAAAATCTAACACCAAGATAATTCCTGATTAGTTCAAAACAAAGTGGATGAAAAAGCATCAATATTGGTAGAATAATGTGAACACTAAAGGGTTAAATGTTTATCCTGTTGGAAGATTCCTGCTATACAATACCATGGATTAGAAACAAAGTGATGTTAAAGAGTATCAAAATGTTTTCTTGAGCTGAACAAATTGTCATTGTCCAATTCAGTTCTGATGGGGAACAAGAACCATGCTTGTATATTCCATCTTTGTATGGTTTCTATGGCTGGATCCAACATTTATCACCAGCCACTTTTGTGCATACTGGGTGTGTTTTACTGTGGCACCAACACTAAAATGAGAGACAGTTTCCTTACTAAAAAGTCGTCTCTGCTTTTATGTTACCTTTACACTTTCAATGTAAACCTGACCAAAAGAGTGAATAAAGGTGACTATGAAGGTAACAGAAGAGAGAGTGTGGGGGTGAAACAGAATGGTTGGAGCGGAGAAGGAGTAATGTGAGAGACATGTTGGTTGATGGTAAGGAGATTGGCTAGAATAACAGCATGAGCAGCACAATAGGTTCACAATAAAAATGGTTGAAAGAGACCAAATGAGGGTGGCAACAGTGATGGAAATTGGTGAGTGGTAAATGTCAATAACCACTTTGGGCGGCGAGCTGGCAGAAACGTTAGCACGCCGGGCAAAATGCTTAGCGGTATTTCGTCTGTTGTTACGTTGTAAGTTCAAATTCCGCCGAGGTCCACTTTGCCTTTCATCCTCTCGGGGTCGGTAAATTAAGTACCAGTTTCGCACTGGGGTCGATGTAATCGACTCAATACCTATGTCTGTCCTTGTTTGTCCCCTCTGTGTTTAGCCCCTTGTGGGTAGTAAAGAAATAGGTAAATGTCAATAACAAGTCATATGTGAAGTAGTGATGGGGGACAGATGCAAACTAAATGCAATTCTTCAACACCTACCGTGATTAGGTGAGATGGTTGCAAAAATCGCAATAGATAGAGATAGAAACTGGAAAATAAAATGGGCAACATACCCAATATAGCTATACATCCCAATCAGCATCACCACCATTTTGATGATCATTTGACCAAGTTTGTACTTGAAGATTTGTCATCTACAACCCCATGTGCTATCACTCATCATGCCTCTGTACCATGTCCTTTATTAAGCTTAGCTTCCTGCAATCTTTCATATACTTCAATATCTTCAAGACAGTGAGCTTGCAGAAACGTTAGCACACTGGGTAAAATGCTTAGCGGTATTTCGTCTGTCTTTACGAGGTCAACTTTGCCTTTCATCCTTTTGGGGGCCGATAAATTAAGTACCAGTTGCATACTGGAGTTGATCTAATTGACTGCCCCCCCTCCCCCAAAATTTCAGGCCTTGTGCCTAGAGTAGAAAAGAATATCTTCAACAGAGTTTATTTGTCGGTCAGTAAATTCAGTAACCCTATATGTTCATAAAGTCAAAGTAACTCCAAAAACCTAACGTTACAATTTGTACTAAGGAAATTGATTAAATCAGTTCTCTCGTTTATTTTAATGTTTTGAAAAAAAGTGAAAAGCAAGGTCAATCCCAGCAAAACTTGCACTTAGGACAGAGAGGAACAAGACTAAATATTGCCATTTAATCCAATACTCTTCTATTTCTAACACTTAATCTCAATCATTGTTGCTAATTTCACAATTGTCACAAACATTAGTATATTGTGTTACTAATGGAGGGAAATAAAAAGGAATTAAATATTTCTTTTGTTATTTTAAGCTCATTTATATTTTTACTAAAATAATTACACTCTTCATAAAGACACCAATATGCAAAGACTCTACATTTAAAATAGAGGGGTTTTTTTGGTTTTTTTAGGTGGGCAGGTTTAATCCTTACCATTCACTCCTGAAAGCATGGCTGTAATATCAACAATATAACTCCCCTCCAGCTCAAAATTAGTTAATCTCATTATCACTTAGGTGGTGTTTATAGATGACACTGAAATATCACTGTAAATATTTTATCCAAGACCAAGTTCTCTTTCTCTAATTAAATCATGAGTAGATAAATAATGATAAATAAAATATTGATATCATCAAATTCTACATCAGCACTTAACGGTCATTGTGCTCAACAATTAAAAGAAGAAAAATCTGAAGAAATTCATTCAATAAAACACAAAAAAATAAGCACATATGATGCAAAGAGGAAATCTTTTGGCAGTTCTTTCTGAAATAAAACTAAGCTTTGTTTCTCACACAGAAGAATGCTTAACCCTTTAGTATTTAAACCGGCCATATCCGGCCAAAATAGTTAATCTGTTTTATGTTCAAACTGACCAGATCCAGGCTCTCACACTTACCCTACAATGTTATTCTACATTAAGTAATTACACCATCAAGATCTTGAAGATATGAGATAATGCATGATTAATTCAAATCAATGGGAATCAATAAGCATTATGTTTGATTGAATAATCTGAACACTAAGGGGGGTTAATTCTCATTTTTGGCCCCCAAACAACAATGCTATTTGAATGCCATTCAGGATTTAGTGACAGTGGTGAATATCACTTGTACTAAGAATTAAAATACATTCAACTGTTGTTGACTATCTTCAGATAATGTTTTGTATTTTGGAATAATTTACTCTCTTATGTAGAATAGATATTTAAAACTTATCCATGTGCATCTTCTTAAAATGCTTAAGATACATTATTCATATAAACAACTGTTGTTTTAAACATGAAAAATTGGTCTTAATACTTAAGAACTGTAATGTTAATTTAAGGTTATTAGTAAAATAAATTTAAGAATAACAACAAAACATTTATTGATGGTGAGATTCAATACTGAAAATAGATCCAAATTTAATATAAAATTCATTTTGACTGGGACTTTAAGTTTCACCTGACAACTTCTGGCTGAATAGGTGTCAGGCAAAACTTTGAATTCTAGTAAAAACATGTTTTATACAAAAGAACCATATAAATCTAGAAGAACTTGGATAAGTTTTATAAAAAATGTGTTTTTATGTATTGACTAGATATGTACAAATAATTATATATGTACAATTGATGATATACTATATCAAACCTGCAAAATTCAGAAAATAAAGGCAGATTTTCAAATTGTATTCTGTCAAAGAGGGTTTATGTTATCAGTTTCAATCTTAATATTTCTCCAGTTCCAGTAATTTTTTGTGAGTTTTCTTTTAGTCTCTTTGCCAGTAAATGTTATTTCCAAATTCCACCTGGACTGTTCAGATCCTTATTCTATAACTGAAATGGTACAATGCTCTTCAGTAGTAAAAATATTTAATTCTATCATAGACTGCTGAAGTCATTATTCTTCAGACTCCAACTTAGTGATTGTATAGAGACCCTCTCATTACCTCGAAACTACTAAAATTCAGAGGGTTGTGACAATATCTTCCTGTATAAGAGACAAGTCTATCACAGATATCTTTCCCAATAAGTGCCTTTTACTTATTCTCCAAATAGAGCAAGAGTTTGTGTATATTTAGGTGTTTTTGTTTTTTTTTGTTCAATGATAACAAAATGTCTACATCAGAATATGCAATTTTTGTTTGTATTTTTTTACAAAAGGTTTATTTTTCTGTTTAAGATTTTCCATATCAAATGTAAATGATTGGGCATTCTTTAGAACTTATAATAATTTTGAAATATTTAAGTGAAAGGTCCTAAAACTGAAAAAGAACCATTGTAAATTTAGAATGACTTAGCAGAAGAATATTTTCTTATCTTTATTCTTCCTTTTGTATACTAGAAAATAATTTTAAATAATATCTTGTGTTGTATTATTGTATGTATTGAAATTGTATGCTATTTGTATTTGTATATAATACTAAGGAGAATTGTTGTGATGGCCTTACAGTATTTAGTTTTACTAAGAATGACTTTCTCATCCATCCCACCAGAAAATAAGTACCAGGCATGTACCAGGGTCAATTCAATTAATTATAATCTTCTTCTAGAATTATTTTGTCTTGTGCTGATATCAGAAATCTGTATTTGTAAAACTACCAAATAATTAAAAGTCTCTTATTTTGGTGTTGAACCCTCCATCAAGTTCACCTTAGTCTTTCAATCTTTATAGCTTGATAAGATATATATCGGAAAATATTTCACTATTTTCGTCTTTCAAACAAATTGGGCTTTTACCTAATGTAAATAATTATCGTTATATTTATTAAATCTGTTAATGATCCTATTTCGTGCCTATTCTTTGTCAGATATTTATTTTCTCAGTTTGCTCCAGATTTCTTCAATCCACTCTCTTATTGTTTCATACAAGATTCTTCATTTCATCATCATCATCGTTTAACGTCCGTTCTCCATGCTAGCATGGGTTGGACAGTTCGACCGGGGATCTGGGAAGCCAGGAAGCTGCACCAGACTCCAGTCTTATCTGGCAAGGTTTCTACAGCTGGATGCCCTTCCTAACGCCAACCACTCCGTGAGTGTAGTGGGTGCTTTTTACGTGCCACCGGCACAGGTGCCAGGCGAGGCTGGCAATGGCCACGGTCGGATTGGTGTATTTTACATACCACCGGCACGGAGGCCAGTCGAGGCGGCGCTGGCATCGGCCACGAGTCGGATAGTGCTTTTTACATACCACCAGACCAGGGATCCTGGCTGGTTCAATTCGAAACAATATTTATTGTAACTTTTAATTTTTTATATTCCATTGACAATATATATATATACACCTATAATAAATCTCTTCTTTTCTTATTAATAAATATAAATAAGAAGTATGTTAGATTTTGATACCCGGTTAATTTCTTTGGTACTAAACTTGATGTTTTAGATATATTGAAGGAAAAAAATAAGATGAAGTATCAGTTTTGAAAATCATCTAAAACTGTATTCTAACAAGTTCAAAGAAACGTTTTTTATTAAATTCCTTGACAGTTTTGTCATTTACACTCCCCAGAAAGAAATTATTAGGCTAAAATAATAATTGAGAGTTATGCTTAACTAATTCTCTTTATATTCTTTAATACAGAAAAATATCTATTCATTAAGCCTGTTTCTTTCATGAGAGTCACAGCTGGCCAGAATGATAGGCTGCCAGCCTACCAAATGGTTGATCATTCTTAATCTATTAATATTGCATTGTATCCATACAAATGTTACTTAACTTTCAATATCTCAGATCACCTTGCTCTAGATTAATCAATACCTATTTCTTTACTACCCACAAAGGGCTAAACACAGAGAGGACAAACAAGGACAGACAAACGGATTAAGTCGATCACATCGACCCCAGTGCATAACTGGTACTTAATTTATCGACCCCGAAAGGATGAAAGGCAAAGTCAACCTCGGCGGAATTTGAACTCAGAACGTAACAGCAGACGAAATACGGCTATGCATTTCGCCCGGCGTGCTAATGATTCTGCCAGCTCGCTGCCTTCACGATTCTGCCAGCTCACCAATTAATCAATACCATGTAAAGATACAGCTTACTACAGTAGAGAAGTAGTGAAGCACCATAAAATTGTCTTACTAATTTGCAATAGTGCACTCAGATCAATACTGTGGACTATGCCCAGTGTATCCTCTCTTTGAGTCACAACATGAAAATAAATTCTCTAGTGATAATCCAACAACTCAATGGATTATGAGATCTAACTACTTTTATTTCTCCTCAATACTCTTTCTTGTAACAGCCTGAGATCTTTTTCTTTGTATACTAACAACAAACGGGGCTCTTTTAACTACTTCACTTAAGTATTTTTAAAGATGCTCTATTCTAGTACTTAATATGTATGTTTTAGGTACTTCATCTCAAAGTTGAATATACTTGTCATTATGTTTGTATTTGCATGTATAACTGAAAGGATTAACATTTCAAAATTATATAAAAAAAAAACAATGATAAATACTAATATTATGAATTTATCAAGGTTTTAGAAAGTATTTAACTAAAGTACTTTAATGACATGATTGACAATTGAAAACTACTTAGGATATAATTTCACTTATGGTAAAATTCACATGAGAAAAGTAAAATAAATATGGGATTCAAGGAGACCCACAGAAGTGATGGCACCAGTTTAGCAAATATTGGTAGTTATACAATTTTATGTATTTTTAGTTTTCTCTTTGAACTATACATTTTTAAAAAATATTTTAAAATGTTGATACCTTCAGTTTTTTTTTTATCAATAATATAACAGTTTTATTGTTATTAAAATGAAAAGGAGTCACTTAAAGATATCAAGTTATCAAGAATACATTAAGCAAGGTGACATTTTCCAGTCAATCCAAACCAGTTTGTTGGTTATGAAGATCCTTTAAATGCATTTATGAACAAAATTGAGAGACATACTAAGTAAATATATTGAAGGTACAAGATACTAAATGTTATTCTTTAACTTGTATACTTTTTATAATGTTGCTTGGATCATTTAAAAAGTACTGCCTCAGTATAAGTTGGGTTACAAAATAATCAACATCATCATCCTCATCATCATTTTACATCTACTTTTTCGTGCTTACACAAGTCGGATGAGATTTTATTGAGGTAGTTTTTTTCTTTGGCCAGATACCGCCTGTTGCCAACCCTCGCCTGTTTCCCTGAGTCTATCAGATAACAAACAACCCAGACATGCTTTCATAGAAGATACCAAACAAACAAGACCGTTTGTATGAATAGTAACTCTTCATTTATTGTCTGCGGACCCATGTCAAGAAAGAAGGGAAAATGAATAGGATTAATATTTCATTGTGAAAATGATATCAGTAGAGTGAACCTTGAATAGTAGTTGAAGAGCAGTTTGAGAAATTGATCCTCAAACACCACAATATTCCATGGTAGACTTAACTTAGTTTAATCAGTTGACTTTATATACTTTGATATAATCTTTTATCTTTATATCATATAAGAAAATTCAATATGTTGTATTGCTATGAGGAAAGTTGGCTGTAAAAAGAAAAGAGAAGAAGTAATGTCATTTGAGACATAAATGGGAAGGAATTATAGAAAAGTCTGAGAGAATAGATGGTGTTGAGAAAGTCAAAAGTCAGGGATACAAGGGAGTGAAAGAAGGAAATGGCAGATAGACAGAACTGGAGATAAAGAATGATTACAAGACAAAATTTTTATACTACATAATTTGTGGTTTAAAATTCTGAAATTGTTCCTTTGTTTCCTGAAATGTATTATAGTATTGAAGCTTAGAATTGTTAAAATCAATTCTCTGTTTCATGCATAATTTAATTTCATAGAATATTTAAATATTTAAAAGCTTAAAAGCTTGTCAGCATTTTCTTAAATTATCCTTTAGTTTGAAAGAGCAATTTAGATAAAAGTACTTTTAATTGCTACACAGTTTCACTGTTGCTACTGGTTACGTTTCTGTTTCCTGATTCTTGTGCAACATTCCTGAAGAATAGAACATGTTAAATAGATAAAATGCAGAAAAAAAAACAAGTAAAGAAATCAATTTCAAATATTTTATGTAAAAATATCGATGCCAATGAATGAAGGAAAGCTTGGCAAAAACTGTGCTGGTTCCACTTATGATTGAAATGAAATTCCTTACATTGAAAACCGAAAGTAATTATACATAAATTAAGAATGTATCAATATAGCTTGTTGTAAATAGCTTTGAAAATGTCAAGATATTGATTTAGGAAAAAGAGCTGTTTATTCTTTTGTAACACAATAACAAATAAACTTGCTTCTTTTATTTGTATATTTCATTTGCCCTAAATAAATAAATATAAATTATATATTTTTTCTTTTAATCAATAAGCTTTTTTATAGCATTCCTACAAAAATTATGTATTAACAATTCATTTTGAAAGTTTATCAAACATAATAATGAAAATAAGTGTAAACATAATTTGCATCACTTTATAATTTTTTAAACTATTATTAATGGTTGTTACAGTCATCAGTATTTGGTTATTCAAACATCAAAATTAAAAACTGAAAACTATTAGTCCATAATAAAAAAATTATAGTTCAAGTTATTATTTATCACAAATTAAATGAATTTGAATTTTTATTTATTCCCATTGGGAGTCACCCCAAAAGGGCAAGTGACCAATAATAAAACATGCCCCAAGATTCAAGTTTGTTGAGAGTTACAAAAAAGAAGGTGGTGATGGGGAGAATCAAATGAGAATCTTCCCTAAAAACAAATCAACTCAAGATTTAAAAGAATTGAAATTACATCCATCATAGCAGCTAGAAGTGGTTCTATAAGACAGATGTCTGAAGAAAGGAACTACTAAGAGTAGAAACACTTCTTGCAAAAGCGGACAACAACAATAAAATGAGAATTAGAGAAAGACAAGTTACTCAAGATCCAAAGATTTACAAGTCTGAATAACAATGAGATTGGCATTGAAAATCTATAAGATGCTAAACAAGAGATTTTCAATTATTACATGTTTTTCTCTTATTTAATACACACATACAGGATGAGTAAGCCTAAATCTGTAGTCATAGTCT
Organism: Octopus sinensis; assembly: GCF_006345805.1. NCBI lineage: Eukaryota > Metazoa > Mollusca > Cephalopoda > Octopoda > Octopodidae > Octopus > Octopus sinensis. The sequence goes on along the minus strand of NC_043001.1, from coordinate 134,925,105 downwards.
CACCCTGGTTCAGATTCGAAACTGAATCTTTCAATTCTCCTTGGGCATACGGCCTATTCAAATGTCAAAAGAAACCATGACAAATGGGTCTTCCACTTCACCTGTGGCCTTCTCAGTGCCATCGCACAGTCACCTGGATTCTATAAAGCTATTCTTCTATATGATATACTCATTTTTCTAGCTTCTCAGCTCAAGAAATAGTAAGAGTAATTACCCAATCAACAACAGGTATTACTGCTAGTTCATGATAATCTACAGATAAATAGTGTAAGATAATTGCTAAAGTAAAGTTATAAATGCAGGCTTTATTCTAATAAGCTAACAGTCTCTATTTACATTCCCAGATAATTTGTAGTATCTGCAGCATGTTAGAACATTTTTACAATATTTTGGTATTGCATTTACATATCCAAAGCCTCCACATATCTCTTACAAGACATACGAAAGCCCTAAGATACCTACACCTAACATATTTCTTTTGAAGGTGCTGGCCTGAGTAAGGTTTTCATGAAATAACATAGATGCTTCCCCTCTCTACACCACCAATGTTGTCTTACAAAAAAAGCTAATGCTGATACAGCTTGTTATCATAGGCACTTCTGTCAAGAACAGATATACAAGGTAGAGAACAGATACTACAAGGTAGAGAACAGATACTACAAGGTAGAGAACAGATACTACAAGGTAGAGAACAGATACTACAAGGTAGAGAACAGATACTACAAGGTAGAGAACAGATACTACAAGGTAGAGAACAGATACTACAGGTAGAGAACAGATACTACAAGGTAGAACAGATACTACAAGGTAGAGAACAGATACTACAAGGTAGAGAACAGATACTACAAGGTAGAGAACAGATACTACAAGGTAGAGAACAGATACTACAAGGTAGAGAACAGATACTACAAGGTAGAGAACAGATACTACAAGGTAGAGAACAGATACTACAGTAGAGAACAGATACTACAGGTAGAGAACAGATATACAAGGTAGAGAACAGATCTACAAGGTAGAGAACAGATACTACAAGGTAGAGAACAGATACTACAAGGTAGAGAACAGATACTACAAGGTAGAGAACAGATACTACAAGGTAGAGAACAGATACTACAAGGTAGAGAACAGATACTACAAGGTAGAGAACAGATACTACAAGGTAGAGAACAGATACTACAAGGTAGAGAACAGATACTACAAGGTATCTCATATGACATCCTAACTATTCTACCAATCTACTGGCCTGAACTAGTATTTTATTTATTGATTTTGGAGGGGTGAAAAGTAAAGTTGACATCAATGGTATTTGAAGTCAGAGCTCAGAGAACCAAAACAAATGCTGCAAGCCATTCTATCCAATGCTCTAATAACAGACAAGTGGCTGCCTTCTAATTTGTTCATGTATTTATCATTACTTGCTAGAATGAGGAAGAGGCCAAGTATCAATGAACTATTAGACACTCCTCAAATAGTGGAATGATTGATTGAGATTATTACATTGCCATCATCATCATCGTTTAACGTCCATTTTCCGCGCAAGCATGGGTTGGACAGTTCAACCGGGGTCTGGGAAGCCAGAGCTGCACCAGGCTCCAGTCTGATCTGGCAGTGTTTCTACAGCTGGATGCCCTTCCTAACGCCAACCACTCCGTGAGTGTAGTGGGTGCTTTTTACGTGCCACCTGCACAGGTGCCAGGGGGGGGTCTGGCATCGGCCACGATCGGTTGGTGCTTTAACGTGCCACCGGCACGGAAGCCAGCCAAGGTGGCGCTGGCATCGGCCACGTTCGGATGGTGCTTTTTATGTCCCACCGGCACAGAAGCCAGTCAAGGCGGCGCTGGCATCGGCCACGTTCGGATGGTGCTTTTTATGTACCACCGGTACAGAAGCCAGTCGAGGCGGCACTGGCATCGGCCACGTTCGGATAAGGATAAGAAATATCTAATGATTGAAGTACAACCTTTCCTTAGAAAAGAATTAACTGAAACATTAGACATTTCCTCAAGACAACATATTTTGACAATATTGAGGCTTGACAACATAAACCTCTTTTGATCCTAGAGATTATCTTCATGCTGGGATTGAATCATAAATAATATTTGATGCAGTTCTTTAAATATGAATTTGATATTGCATTTAGAAAAGGGTTTATAATTCCGGAACTGTAACAAAAAAGCAATGAATGAGAAGTGTGTCTAAGTAAAACTAAGATAAAACTAATTTAGAATTACAGTAATTATAATCTAGATGTAGAAAGAGAGTGATAAAAAATGGTAGATTTTCTTATCAATAAATTACATTTCCTTGGATATAATCAAATCTTGTTGACCTTGATAAATGGAATAATCTTATCAAATAATAAGTGACTAATATTGCCAAGCTTACTACAGTTTGTTTCATTGCGCTTTCATGGTCAGATCATTTATTGATCTTAAACATCAAGTTGTCTAAGAATTTATCTTTTGATCTCAATGTACAAATTCATATAAGAAAGAGTTGATTGTTATTTAGCTGTAAAGTACAAACTAATATTTATTACTGTGGATTTTTTGCTCATTTATTATCTATTTTAACTGTTCACTAATTCTCATTGGAGAGTAAAGAATTATTGAATTCATACGTATCAGTGTCTGCAGATATTTGTCTACATTTTGCAATTCATTATAATTATCTCTCTCTTTCAATCAACTAACTATAAACAGTATGTTGGTAAATTTCTTTTTCAAAATGTGATTATTATTACTAATTTCATCATACAAAAGGAAATGGTTCTTTGAACCTTTTTTGAACTCCTAATTGTTATGAAATGACTCAAGTTTGCTTTCATACTGATGTTTAAGATGATGAATTTTATAGCCAAATTATCACATAATTCATAATTAGAATTATCTTCAGAGATAGTTTATAATTAGCAACTTAATGGTACAGTTTTGTGGATGTTTTTCTTTCACTTTTTTGGATACTGTTTTTTTCTAATATAAATGTTAATCAGTGTTGTGTTGACTCAAATCAATAAGCTACTAGTTGCTTTTCCTCTCCTGCTATTTTCAAATATTTATCATCAAAAATCTTTACTTCACTGCTGCTTTTGTAGTATTCAATTTGTTACTATTTATTATGAAAGGGTAGGAGAGTGACAGAATTGATAAAGTAGTAGAAAAAATACCTTGTGGTATTTAACCCTTTTGTTACCAACCTGGCTGAAACTGGCTCTGGGTCTTTAGTATAAATGCCTTGTTTTCATAAGTTTTGAATTCAAATCTTCCACCAAATCTTAGTCACAATTTATGTTCCTAACACTAGCTCAATGATAACCATGTTATTTTACTTAATTATTCGTTATATTTAAAATAATTGGAAGAAACACAGAGCATCTCAAAATAAATGCAGTAACGAAAGGGTTAAGTTGCTTCTTTTTATATTCAAAATTGAAACTCTACCAAGATCAGCTTTGCCTTTTCATCAGTGAGAGGCCAATGTATAAGTACCAGTCAGTTACTAGGATTTATTTACTTGATTATACCCTCCTACTCTTGTAGCCCTGTGCTTCTTTAAAATCATTATTATTTGTTATTCTCCTATAACAAATTCACAATGAAATAACTTTACAACTACCACTTCAAAAGCAAAAGGTTATGGAATTTATTAGTGTGGTTAGCATGGTATTAAGAAGTTTTAAAAAATCTATTTCCTTTAATAGAATACAAATCTATCACAGTTTTTGGACTTCACATTATAAACTAGTAAAATAATTATCTGTTTTACAGTATCTCCTGAAGGGATGAATTTAACTGTGCTTGAAAGAAATTCTGCTAATATCCATGTTTTACCTACCTTTCAAACTTAATGAATTTCATTAAAAGAAATGTGGTCAAGACAAGCCTAATAGTGATTTCTTTCTTAGGCACAAGAAAGAGTTTCTTTTTGTTTAATCATAAATTGATATCATTTATGTCAATTTATGATTAAACAAAAAGAAACCCTTTCTTGGACCTATGAAAGAAATCACTATTATGTTTGTCTTGGCCACATTTCTTTTTTTTGTTATACACTGATATATTCAGACTAGTATCTTCATCTTCACTGCTATCATCACAATGTTTCTAACCTTCTTCAGACGCCTGTTGTACATGGTAACATTCTCTGAATTCCATAATTTTATTACCAAATATAATGAGCACCTAAATAAAGGTCAGAGGATACAATGGCTGAAACATGAGTATAACATCCAAGAGAAGACAACATCATCATCATCGTTTAACGTCCGTTCTCCATGCTAGCATGGGTTAGTCTTAATATATCAGAGTACAGTAATGATAATTTTTCATCTCAGAAATTTAAGCAAAAATTATTTCTTTTTTAATATTTAAAATAAGTTTATGTGCACAGCTGGGAAAGCCTGTTATTTCATAATTGAAGATAATTTCATGATTAAGATTAAAATGCAAAAGTCAGAAAATTACTAAAATTAGCAGCAGCAAATTATATTTATATCTAAACTATTGCATAAACTATTTATTTTTTGTATAAATACATGTGCACTCTGAAAGAGAATTTTCTGCGTGATATTGGTTTCAAATTTCGGCACAAGGCCAGCAATTTCAGGGGAGGGAGTAAGTCAATTACATTGACTCTAGTGCTCAACTGGTAATTATTTTGTTGAGCCCAGAAAGGATGAAAGGCAGAGTTGAACTTGGCAGAACTTGAACTCAGAATGTAAAGATGAATGAAAAGCCACAAAGGCTTTCCCTTTGTCTTAATTTATTTTTAGTGTAATATTTTACATACAACATAAAAAAAGAAGCAAATATTATTTGAATTATGAATCAGGAACAATTAACTTTATTATCTATTTATGTAGTATTTCAAACCCCCAAGGAGTCTGGAACTAGATGTCTTATTGCATTTAATTTATCTCCTCTTGTTTTTCTTTTTCAATCTGAATGCAAGGGGGTTTTTTTCTTTCTTTTTTTTTCTTTTTTTTTTCTCATCTTTCAGTGGTCAGCAAAATAAGTACTGTTATGCGTCAAAATTGCCATTGTCTTTCAGAAGGAAATTATTCCAACTGTTATTAACAAAAAAATTGTTTAAAATAAAATTACATCTTTATAATTAATTGTCTATCAGTTTTTGTTTGAAAATTTTTTTTTTAATTTATTTTAGAATAGACAAATTCACAAGAGAAAACAAAAACTATGAATAAAAAATATTTATTAGAGCTGTTAAAAGTATTATACTTATAAGCACAGGCATACTCATAAGATTAGGAAATTCATTTTACAACTATGATTCCTGATGCAATCCCACTGCATGCCACCTTGGGCATGTGTCTTCTACCATAACCTCATATTCACCAATATCTTGCAATCTGAATATGGTAGATGGAATTTGTAAAGTGCTTGGCATTAGGAAGGGTATCCAGCCATAAAAACCATGCCAAAATTGACTTCACTGGTGCCAGTACCACATAAAAAATACTCAGTCTACTCTGTAAGGTGGTTGGTGTTAAGAAGGGCATCCAGCTGTAAAACCCTATGCCAAAACAGACAGTGAAGCCTGGTGCAGTCTCCTGACTTGCCAATTCCTGTCGAGCCATCCAACCCATGCCAGCATGGAAAATGGACATTAAATGATAATGATGATGATGTATGTGTTCATCTCTATATTTGTATACTTTGTTTACCAGGGTAATAAAACCAGTATTTTGTCTTAAAGCCTAACTTAGTGACTAACTAAATATAAATCAAAAAAATTAGTATCAAACCAAAATAAATCCTGTGATCAAGTATGACTGACTTAGGAGCTTGAAGGTGGTGCCCCAGTATGGCTACAGTCCAGTGACTATAACTTGTTACAAAATAAAAGAATTATGAGAAACATTGTTTGGTTTTTCACTTACACTGATTGCACTGAAGCTAAAAGATATCCAACTTTTTAAAAATTGCAGTCTGTCAATTGTAACATTCATATGTGATCCTAAAACTCAACTCTTACAAACCAAAAATCATTTTAGAGCAAAATTAAACACATACACACACACACACACACACACACACACAATAATCATTTAAAGTTCATGTTCCATGCTAGCATGGGTTGGACAATATGACAGGAGCCAATGGGTCCAGGACTGCATTATGCTCTAATGACTGATATATGACTGAATGTCCTTCCTAATGCCAACCACTTCACAAGTTTCTGTGCCACTAGCACTAGAGAGGCTGCCATACAGCTCACAAAACTACAAAACCCAAGTGGGGAGCATTTTTGTGCTAGAAGATGTAGGGTGCAGAGCAGGTTCTTATTATAGAGGACCTCCATAGCTACTTATATTTAGAAGAATGGGTTAAGAATGAACTCTAGGAGCTACAAAGAGGTAAACTGTCATTAAGTGGTGTCCAGATGAGCCCCCCCTCGCCGCCACTTAAGGTACGGGGGGGGTAAGTAGAAGTGAGTGCGACAATGGAACTAGAAGTGTGAATGACAGTGGAGGGGAGCTGTAAGAGCAAATGAAGGAGTAAAGGGGGAAGAATATATACACATGAACATACATACATACAGACACAGCTACACCTGTAGATGATTTATTCTAGATATTAGGTGACCAATAAATTTTTCTTTAGAGGTTATTATCAGATATTTATTTTTATTTTGAATTACAAATATACTTAAATCCTTTAAGGCCTCAGATTATGCTCTACATTCAGTTAATCTAAAATCTCTTTTATTTCTAAATCTCTCAGAGAGAGACATACAATAACATTTCTTTAAAGTAAAATTTAATTGCCAACATAATATGGCTGTCCTGGAAGGGACATTGTTACTGTTTATTAGCCCCGACACAGATAATGTGTCATATAGCCAGCTAGAAACGATGTTTCTTGGGGCTAATAAACAGTAACAATGTCCCTTCCAGAACAGCCATATTATGTTGGCAGTGGAGGCGCAATGGCCCAGTGGTTAGGGCAGCGGATTTGCGGTTGTAGGATCGCGGTTTCGATTCCCAGACAGGGCGTTGTGAGTGTTTATTGAGCGAAAACACCTAAAAGCTCCACGAGGCTCCAGCAGGGGATGGTGGTGATCCCTGCTGTACTCTTTCACCACAACTTTCTCTCACTCTTACTTCCTGTTTCTGTTGTACCTGTATTTCAAAGGGCCGGCCTTGTCACTCTCTGTGTCACGCTGAATATCCCCGAGAACTACGTTAAGGGTACACGTGTCTGTGGAGTGCTCAGCCACTTACACGTTAATTTCACGAGCAGGCTGTTCCGTTGATTGAATCAACTGGAACCCTCGTCGTCGTAACCGACGGAGTGCTTCCACATTATGTTGGCAATTAGATTTTACTTTAAAGAAATGTTATTGTATGTCTCTCTCTGAGAGATTTAGAAATAATACCATTTCTTTTTATAGATCAGTGGCTGTGTGTCACATTGAAGTCTATATATTCAAGCCGTGAATTTGGCAACACCACCAAAGCCAAACAGCTACTTTGTGTTGATGAGGGACAATAACCCTGAAATTAGTCCACAGTTGTTTTGTGCTGGGCAGGGATGCTGAATTCCCAGTTTGAAAATATAAGGACACAGAAATGTGTTGTATGGCCAGCTAGAAACAATGTTTCTTGGGACTAATAAACAGTAACAGCATCCCTTCCAGGACAGTCGTATTATGTTGGCAATTAAATTTTACTCTTTTATTTATTTCTGAAATATTTATTTATGATTGTCACAGTATCAAAATTAAATTGGAACAAGCAATTTAATATTGATATTATTCTGCCTACAATTTATGTCATAACTAGCAGCATGGCCCAGCGTTGCCCGGGTATGTAAGAGCCCCTAGTAGGCAACGACTAATCCCAATCTAGTCCTTTCCCTCTAGGGAACGAAGGCGCATGTGTAGGTTGCAATGTCTTCTCTTCACTCGAATACTTCTGTGTATACGATGTTCCTAGCTGTCCCTTTGGGCGATAAAATGGTCGAGTTGTGTCCCCTAGACAGAAAATGTGTTGCATATAAAAAGCTTAGATTCTCGACCCCATGTCGAATTTATCGATTTTTTTCAGAACTGGAGGAACTTTACAAAATTTTAACTGCGTTAGTTTTGAATTATGACATTGGGCTATGTGTGTGTCAAGTTTCATCAGAATCGGTTGAAAGCCGTGGTCAGGGTGAGGGTACAACCTGACAGACACACAGACAGACAAACTGCCGTTTATATAGAGAGAGATGATGGGTGTAAAACCCTGTTTTAAGTTACGTTTGAGGTTTTCTATTTGTAAGACTAAAATATGTAACTTTATATGAAAGAAAGCTTCTTAAATTACAACATAAAAATGTTATTGAACAGCTCTTCTGATTTCAGTCTGTCATTCAAGCTGATTTATGCTACATTTTAATTATTTTGAATGAAGTTGTTTTTGTATACCCTTTCATAACCACTGCCACTCCACCACAAAATACCCCTTTAATGTTTGTCAACTTGCTAGAAACAACAGCCAAATTTGCCTGAAATCACACTAAAGTTTTAAATTTTTTTTAAAAAAAGATATTAGATAATGTAGTCCTACAAATTATTTAAAACAATAATTTTGTAAGAGGTACATTGCCTCTGATTATAAGTCTGTTCAATCATGGTTGATTTACCTGACAACAATAGCCCCTTTTGAACTTGAAACTCTAGCTTCAGCCTACATGGAAGAAAAGCTATATGCTTTAAAATAAAATTACATGTGTAGTAGTTAGATACAAGCACACACACACACACACACACATATCAATATTAATAATATTGCTATACATGTATATATATATATAATATATATATATATATATATATATATATATATATCATCATCATCATCATCATATATATATAGTAACATTATGAGTATTGATTTCAAATTTTGGAGGAGTGGGTAAGTGGATTACATCAACTCTGATGTGCAACTGCTACTTATTTTATTGACCTTGAAACAGTGAAAGTCAACCTCAGGAGAATTGGAACTCAGAACATGAAGACAGATGAAATGTCACTTGGCATTTTTTCTGGCATGCTAACGATTCTGCCTGCTTGCTGCCTTAGTACTATTATGAGAATGTATGCATGAATATATATATATATATGAAAGACAACTCCGAATGACCTGTCCTTGTTTTTTCATGTCCCTTTTTGTATCATCCAACTGTCTGGATGTTTTATTGTCGCCTGTTGCGTTCTTGTCCCATTTTTTGTCTTCTTTTTTATATACATATAGAGGTGTACATACACTTTGGTCTCTTATATGTAAGTACATATATATATATATATATATATATATATATAATATATATATATATATATATAAATTTTGTACAACTCTCTTATTCTTTCATCCTTTCTTTCTTTCTTTCAGCCCCTTCACACTTACTATGTTCTTTTCACTCTTCTTTCTTTCGCTCCATTTCTCTCACATTTCTGGCCTTCCCTTCATTCTCACCTTCCCTCCACTTTCACTTCATTCTGTCCCTTTCTATTCTTTTTTTCTCATACCTCCCTAAATTCTTCTATTCCTTTGCCTCTACCTCTCTCCTCTCCTTCCACGTGACCGGTGTTCAGCCAAGCCTGACCTTTCTTTCTTGGTTCGGCTACCATATGTGCAACATCTATATTCCTTTCCATACCTGTCATCTCTTATGTCCCTGCCACGAGGCTTCATTTCCACACTTGCCAGCTTAATTTAATTCATCCTTAGTCGAAAGACACCTGTTGTTAATGTCCTGTTGTTTACATTTGTGTTTGTGTACCATTTCTCCATCTTTCTGTCCTTGTTTTCGTATACATTTGCTGCTTTCTTCCAAGGAATCTAGTGCTCTTAGCTTAGATTTTCCTTGGGGCTAGCCAGATTGGAACAGTCTTGAGTATAACCAGCTGAAACTGCAAAGATAATCTGGAACTCAACTAACAAAAGAAAACTCCGAATGACCTGTCCATTTTTTTCCTGTCCCTTTTTGTATCATCCAACTGTCTACATGTTTTGTTGTCGCCTGTTGCGTTCTTGTCCCATTTTTTGATTTTTTTTATATATGTGTGTGTTTGTTTATATATATATATTAATGATTTGTATCATTAACAATAACAACCACTGCTACAACAGTGTAGTAATAGAAGTTATTTATGTTTCAAAATGAATTTTATTCATAACTAGTAAGTAATATTATTTGTAAGAAAACAATGTCTGATTTTCTAAAAATGTATTTCGTTTACTATATGGCTAACACTGACCTGTCTAATGTCAGAACTGTACATTAGTGGAATAGTACAAAATATTACAGACTGGCACAAATAATAGACATTTAAAAGATAATGGTATGTTTGATAGGCATAAAGTTGCACATTAGAAGGAAAATATTATATTCAAGCATTTCCAAACAGTGTTAGTTAACAAACTGGTAATGAATAGGTTTATTTGCTGCTGTAGACATTAAAATTGATAATTATCAAGTGACTTAGAAGTTAGTACTTTTAAAAATTCCCATTTGTAAATTAATGTGTTTCTATGGGTATTTATATTTTCTATTTTACTTTTGCAAATTTTGAAATTTATATAGAAATGTAAAAATTATATTTTTTTTTTTTTTTATTGCTCTGATAAACCGTTCTACATTTAGATTCATATTCCCTTCTAACTATTAAAATATTTTATTTTTTACATTTCATTCATCTAAAAGGCAAAAAAAAGTATGTATATTTTTTTCTTGCTTTAAAGGAATACGAGTAAATATTCTAGAGATGTACTTTTAAAGTGTTAAATTAGTAATTTTATCTTACACTGTAAAGAATTCTATTAGCTCATTTCATATTACTCTTACTGAAAAGAGTAAGTCAGTTAGGATGGTCACTAAATGATTATTTCATTGAATATAAATTATTGCTGTTTCTTAAGTTTGATTTAAATTTTATGAACAAAAGAAATGTTTATCTCAATGAGGCAAGTTAATACGAGAGTTTTTACAAGCTCTATTGATCTGCAAAAATATGACATTTAAACCTTGCTTATTTCATGTCTATCATAAACATGAAAGAGCAAGTCTAAAAATTAAATCTTTATATATAAAAGTCAAGTTGTGTGTCTGTTTCCTACGATTTAGATTCCTAACTACTCCCACATTTTGCGGTGCAGTTTAACCAAAACCGGGTATCTTATAGTCGTGATTCATATCGAGCCCTTCTGGGTACTAACGCACGTCTACGATGAGTCTACGATTTTAAAATAATTTACCATCATTTTTTCCATTTTAATGCATTTTTTCGCTATTATATAAGGGAAGTAACTCTCTAAAAATGTCTACGATGAGTCAACGATTTAAAAAAAAATTTACCATCATTTTTTTTTCCATTTTCAATGCATTTTTTTGCTATTTTTTGGCTATAACTCTCTAAAAATGCTTACATAGTTATTTCCCTTACAAACCCGAGCAACGCCGGGCGATACTGCTAGTTAAATTTAAAATAAAAAAAGATGCTGTGGCCACCACAGCTAAACTACTTTTAGTATAAGTTTTGTTTGATCAAGGTTGACATGGAGCTAAGCAGCAACATAATGCAGCATACAGAGAGATAAAATGCGTCACTTGCTGTTCTAACACTTAAAGCATAAAAACTATAAATATGGAAAAAATTAATCATGTTTAAATAAATTAAACATTTTAAATTTAATTTCATTTCAAGGTCAATCTACTTTAGTGTCATTCATTATGGAAGGAGTGAATTCCATATGGTTTTAATTAATTTTGTATAGGATTTAGTGGATTACTGATTTAAGCTCTGCTACTCCCTTAAGCTCCAAGTCCATAGGTTTATCTGGGAGAACTGGTTCAGATATTTCTTTAAGTTATTGGATTAAGTGCTGCTAGAAGTTGGCTAATATGGAAGCAATGAATTGTAAAACCTTTATCACTTGTTTAGAATATTTCTTGATTTGAAATGAGATAATATACTGATACTAATACTCATTTAGTCATCAGTTTTAAGATATTCTAATCACCCTTATGTAAAAAAAGAAAAATTGTTACTTTCTGTGAAGTTGATACCTAATTTTTTTTTTATATGAAATGCAAATGAACAGAAAAAACAAAGGGAAAATTGTGGCTTAATTATTTGCACAATGAAAATATTTTATTAACACATTGAAATGACTATTGTTTTCCAGTCAGCATTTAGAATATCTGTAAATGATGCAGAATTTTATGCACTAATGCTCTGACAAAAATTATGCTTTCTGAAAAGATATTAACAAATATATATTGAAATATTTTAATTCTTTGAAATATAATTTTTTTCATATTGTATCTCTCACAACAATTACTGTACCAAAATCTAAATTGAAGTGAAAATATTTATTTCAGAGTTCATATGTTTCTAGAATTAAGTCTTGTATCTATGCATTATTGGAAGTATATGAGTAAAGCACCCACTACACTCACGGAGTGGTTGGCGTTAGGAAGGGCATCCAGCTGTAGAAACATTGTCAGATAAGACTGGAGCCTGGTGCAGCCTTCTGGCTTCCCAGATCCCCGGTCGAACCATCCAATCCATGCTAGCATGGAGAACGGACGTTAAACGATGATGATGATGATTGAAATGACTATTGTTTTCCAGTCAGCATTTAGAATATCTGTAAATGATACAGAATTTTATGCACTAATGCTCTGACAAAAATTATGCTTTCTGAAAAGATATTAACAAATATATATTGAAATATTTTAATTCTTTGAAATATAATTTTTTTCATATTTTATCTCTCACAACAATTACTGTACCAAAATCTAAATTGAAGTGAAAATATTTATTTCAGAGTTCATATGTTTCTAGAAATAAGTCTTGTATCTATGCATTATTGGAAGTATATTAGGACTCAAGATTTCAATAATATTCAAATCAAAGAAAAGAAACACTAAATTCTTTATATTTTATAAGATGCACAGCTATTATTTCTAACTGTAGATGATTCAATATAAACATTGTGTTGTAATTTTATCAAATTTATTGGTTACCTTCAAAACTCTAAAAGAGAATTATATTGCTTGCTTCAAGTGATACAGATTTATAGGGAGGAATGTAGCCAATATAAGCAATACCAGTGTATATCCTGTATTATTTTATTGGTCTTGGCAGGGACAGGCAATGAAATATAAATTGAATCTTGCAAAGCATTTAACCTGGTAGTTCACTGTTTCATCCATCAATTGGGATAAATAAAGATTCCAAGTACAAATTTTATCTGTGTACAAGCTCTTCCAAAGTGATTGTTTATTTAGAAATCTGTACCTTAAGCTATTTATTTACTCTTTTTATTTATTCATACATAAACTACTTAATTATTTTTTCGGTTTTCTAAAAACATAAGTGATTTATTCAACTGAAATCAACTTCAACTGTTAAATTAATTGAACATGTATTTTACAAATATTCATTGAAAAGGTTCAAAGACTTTAAATGAAGTTATAGACATCTTTCATATCACCTCTTGATTTTTACCAAAACAAATCTTAAATCATGTGTTCCAGTGATTATTACACTCATTAAAATCTTTTACAAAGATAAGATTAGAGTGAGTATCAACTCTCTATTTTGTACAGAGAATGAAAGTGAACCTGTAGAAGCTTAAAACATTAAAGGACTGAAGTTTGATTCATTGCCATGAAATCTTTTCTAGAGACTGGAAAGAGGAAATCCATCTTAAATATTGTTAATGTGACTAATTTTTGACTATAGGTTGTCATCAGGAAAAAAATAGTAAGAAGGGGCAATAGTTAATTAAGAACTATTCACTGCATCTTCAAAACATATACTCTCTCTCTCTCTCTCTCTCTCACACACACACACATTTCGTGTTGACTGATGGAAAAAAGAGTACTCAACACCATAGCAGTGATATTTTATTGTGCTCAAGTCAGCCTCTCGTCTGAAGACCCTGTGCATCCATAGGCAAGATTCAGATCAGCAACAGACAGACTGTCTATATATATATTTCCCATAAATAATGTGGTTTTTTTCACTTGCATGAACTAAAAGTCAGAGGGAGATGGGATAAACTACCTGCATCAACTTGCTATAAAAGCAGGTAGTAATTTTACCTTGTCCTTATTCTTAGTGCAAGTTTTGAAGAGTGCAGTTTGATTTTAACAGTTATTTTTTGAAAGCTGCTATAATGGAAGTGACAAAGCAGTATATTCGGTATATTTTGCTTTATGAGTTCAATAAAGGCAACAACATGAAGAATATTAATGCAGTATATAGGGATCGGACAATAAGCATAAGCCAGTGTCAACGGTGGTTCCAGAAACTACAATTGAGAAGACAAGCCTCATCCTGAAAGATTTGTAGAGCTCGACGAAGACGTCCTGAAAACCCTGGTGGAACAAAATCCCATCTTAACTGTTGAGGAACTAGTAGAAAAGCTTGGATTTGGTCATTCAACCATTCAACACCAGTGCTAGAAGAAAAACGATCATCTTTGGTTTCAAGATGAAAAGTGTTCTTCCATCAGGATAATGCTTGGCCACATACAACAAGGATGACATTCCAATGACTGGAGCAGTTTGAATGGAAAATGATGCCCCACCCACCATATTCACCAGACATTGCCCCATCTGATTATCATTTATTTCGATGTCTTCAAAATCATTTGGGTGGAAAAAATACAAATTCTGTAGACAAGGTCAGAACAGTACTGCAGGAGTATTTTTTTTATCATAGACAAGTGAATTTTGGGAAAGGGGCATTGCAAGTCTACCAGATAGATGGAAGAGCATTGTAGAAAACGAAGGAGAGTATATTTTAGATTAAAAACAACTTTGTTTATCTTAATTTTGATAAATAAAAGAAGTATAAAAGAAACTGCATTATTTATGGGATGACCCTATATATATATATATATGTATGTATATATATATATATATAGAGAGAGAGAGAGAGAGAGAGAGAGGAGAGAGAGAGAGAGAGAGAGAGAGATGCTTACACACACATATAATCTATGTTTCAATCAACATTGAGTCATGTCCTTTTGAACTAGTGAAGATATATGCAGTGTAAATAAAAATGCTGTATAATTATAATATTATGCAATATATGCTCAAATATGAGGTTAATTGTGTTGGAAAATTACAATTGCAATAACAATTCATCTCAGATGTTTAAAAATAAATATTAAGTAATTCGTTCAAATATTTTATCTAATTTATGTTAAATAAACAAATAATAGTATTTCTGACCTTGTTCTAATAATCTGAATTCTCTATGGTATTTCCAAATTGGGTAGGTTGGTTAATAATTATAGTAATGGTTCTTAGACTCTAAACTAGAAAAATGTTGAATCTTTCAGTACCTTATTTGATGGCACTTAATTTCAATAGTCTATTATAAGTTTTAATGAATGATTTCATATATTTATAGTCAGTTTGAGATGTTGTTGATTCCCAATCAAAATTAATTATTCCTATTGATTTAGCCTATAATAGTGGCTAAAATTATCATTTCATAATAAAACAGTTGTCACTAGATAGCGTAAACAAATTATTCTACCACTTTAAACTATATCTTCATGAAACTACATTCACATGAAAACAACCTGTATGTTCAACAACAATAATATCCCCACTATCATCAGACTTACATTCAAATTTCTAAATGGTTTATATTTTAAATACAATTCTTAATCTATACACAATCTATATGTATTTCTTTACTGTCCACAAGGGGCTAAACACAGAGGGGACAAACAAGGACAAACAAAGGGACTAAGTCGATGACATCGACCCCCAGTGTGAAACTGGTACTTTTATTTATCAACCCTGAAAGGAGGAAAGGCAAAGTCAACCTCGGTGGAATTTGAACTCAGAACGGAACGAGAGCCGAAATACTGCTAAGCATTTCGCCCAGCGCGCTAACGTTTCTGCCAGCTCGCCGCCTATGAATATGTATATGATATTCATACACACACGCACATGCACACACACATCATCATCATCATGTTCGTGTTAACATGCTAGCATGAATTGGATGGGTCAATCCCTCTTGTCACTTGTTACAGTCCCTTATCATCTAGCACACACAGAGCAACATAGAATACAGGGGTTTTTTATCTTTTTCTGAGTATGTTTTATTGGCATGAGTTTTACAACTGGATACCTTTCCTATAACCAACCACTTTACGTTAAGGACTGGGTACATTTTATTGTACCACTGCCAAAAGAGAAAATGTCCTCTACAAATTTAAAATGTCTCCTCTTCTCTACATTAATTCTTTTTATTTTGGGATAGCTTTACTCTGTGGTAGGTGGGTCACATAGATTATTGCATATATGTTTAGCACCTGTTGTTATTTTCATATTTTGGTTTCACTCTAATGTTTCTAATGTTCAGATATTTGGTCACAGTGATCTGAAGCAGATTTACATAACGGCTAATGAAGCCAATATTGTCAAACCATGGTATGAAACTAATAATTACTAGACTCTCTGATACTTCCAATGTGTGCATAATTGAATACTTTACACCAAGGAAAAAATAATAATAAATAAATCAGTATCCAGCAATACAACACCTATTTATCAAACTCTTCTCACTTTCCAGTGAGGTGCAAATGTTAAACAAGTGTTGAGTGGTGAACATTTAGTTCTTCTGCAACCTCCTAAATTATTTTGAGTGAGCCAACTTCAGTAATAACTCTCAATTGGTAGTTAATTGCAGAAAGTTCTTAGTGATCTTCCTCAGCTCCAAGATTCTTATCTCTACCACAAAATTTTGGGAAGGAAAGTTAAGTTTTATGTGTGTTGACAGTCCCCTGAGCAAATTGCTTGATTGGTATAGTGAACAATTTCCACTATTTTGCATTCCTTTTGAACTCAAACAAGAATAAACAGTGGGGGAAAAAACCATAAGCATAAATCAGCTAGCCAGAATTTGTGCTTCTAAATGGTATTTTACATGCAATTAGTTAAAGTTTATTCCAAAATATGCATCATTATTTAAAATTAAACACACACACACACTCATACGTATGTATGTATATGCACATACACACATACACACTTGTTAGCATGTTAGAAAAAATATTCAATATCTTAAAGCAGCTCATGGATAATTAAGTCAACAAAAACTGCAAATGTTTTCCTCACAAAAATCTTGTGATTCTTCTGTCCACTATATTGGAATAAAATTTGTGACTACAGTAAATGTTCTTACAACAGGAGAAAGCTTTCCTCACATTAACCAACAAATGTATAAAGATAAATTGTATGAGATTAAGACATTTTAAACTATTCTAGAGTAGCTACTGGGCATGGCTAATTTGGTAGTACATTGTGAGACACTGTAGTTTAGTGTATTTAGTTTTATTCTTCTCACCTCTGAGTTGAAATCTGGTGGCAACTAATGCTTCATTCTATCTCTCAAGGATCAATAAAATACCAACAATATACATTTAAAATCAGTGTTTATCTTTTAAAGGACGGTGAAGGTAAATAAACTCATTGACTCCTTCTTTATCTGAGTGAGAAATTTTATTTTACAATTCTAATTTATGTTGTATTTAAACTTTTTTTATTCATAGGTCTAGAATATTTAGAATTGTTTTTCTTTTTTTATAAGATATGTGTAAGCACATGGCTTAGTGGTTAGGGTGTCAGCATCATGATCATAAGATTGTGGTTTCGATTCCTGGACTGGGCAACGCGTTGTGTTCTTGAGCAAAACACTTCATTTCACATTGCTCCAGTCCACTCAGCTGGCAAAAATGAGTAACGCTGTGATGGACTGGTGTCCCATCCAGCTGGGGAACATATACACCATAGAAACTGAGTAAATGGGCCCATGAGCCTGGCTAGGCTTTAAAAGGGTGCATTTATTTTTTTTTATAAGATATGAATAGCATAACCATTTCAAAAGAAAATAATTAGGTCATTCATTATTTTGTATTATGTTGCTGTTTGAGCCAGTGGTCTTCAAACTGTAGCCATCCCATCTTCATTTAAAGTATAATACTTTGAAAATAGTGGCATATGGTTTGAGGGAGATTTGGTTGCTATACCTAGAAGTTCCTTCATGATGTATGGAATAAAAATAATATCAGCTAAGTCTAGTCAGATGGCTTAAGATATAAAAAAAAAAGTTAGCAATAACTAATATGCATACAGTTATTGCAATAATAGATTATAAAGTAATTAGTATAATTTTATCATGGTTGTATAAAATGACAATGCAGTTTTGAAAAATGTTTAAACTGTCATTATCATGAAAGTCACAATAAAAGACTAATATGAAGCATTATACTTCATATAATGGCTTTAGCTTCTTGATGCGATTTGGGGAAAGCATCTGTTGCTGATTGTATCACTAGAACAATGTCAAACTAGTTTTTTTTATAACTGTGAGATGAGAATCAAACTATGAGATGAGATTCTTCATTTTCGTTTTATTTCTAAAACAATATTTTCTCATTTTTACAACAACCTTTTAGAATAAATAACTCAATCATAATTTTTTCTAAATTAATAATATCCAGTGTATATTCAAGTATTAATTGGGGTTTTTTTTTGTTTTGTTTTTTGTAAATAATTGGCCCAGAAAGTTCTTTTATTCTTTATTTGATTATTTTTAATATATTGAATTTTTTTATCAGTCTCAGTTGATTTTTAAGTGAGACTAAACACAAAAAACAAAGGTTCATGGCAATATGTTACCTACAATGAAATGTTGCTTTCTTATTTCCTATATTCCTATCATATTAGGAAAACATAATCTCTGTACTCCTGCATTAATGCAGTTTATACTATCAGTCTTCTATATGAACCATCTCCTATCTGCAAATATGCTTAAATATTGATAATAAACATTTGCAGTATTACTTTTGCCTATTTATTAACTGCTTGTATATATCGGCTCCCACGTTTATCCTAATGCTAATTATTTAGCATGTTTACATGTGTATAAGTCAAACTATTTTATATTTGATTTTAACTGAAAATACTGAGGTATAACTTATACATGGGGCAAAGCTAAAATTATGAAGGCAAAAAAATTTAGTACCAAGATTCAACACTAAATTAGGTGCAACATGGTAGTTTAGTCTAAAAAAAATATAACACAATGAAACATTACTTCTAAATAATCCTTCAATAATTCTGTTGTACTCTGTGAGAGAGAGTGATCCATGTCTAGATAAAAAATGAAAAGATTAACCCTTTCATTATCAACCCGGCTGAAACCGGTTGTGGCTCTGTAGTACAAATGTCTTGTTTTCATAAGTTTTGAATTAAAATCTTCCACTAAACCTTGGTCACAATTTATGTTCCTAAAACTAGCTGAATGATAACTAAGTTATCCTACTAAATTCTTTGTTATATTAAAAATAATTGAAAGAAACACAGAGCATCTCAAAATAAATACAGTAACGAAAGGGTTAAATAGTAATAAATAAACAGTTTGCTAATTAATGCCATTTAGTTCTTTGGGTTTTCTATAAATATTGCAACAATTAAGCAATAAAAAGAATCTTAATATTTGAAGGTCTTGTACAATTTATGTATAAAACCCAATAATATTTCAGTTACCTCTTTAAAGCCAGTTCATATATTTCCTCTCATTAGCCAACACATATATAAAGAAAAATAAATTGTATGATCTCAATATTTCTGAACTGTTTTTGAGTTGTTCTTGAATATGGTCAATTCAGTTGTACATTGCTAGACAACAATATGGTTCATAGTATTTAGTTTTATTCTTCTTGTTTCACAAAATCTAATTTAGTTTGCTATTTTCTCTGTGACAAAGGACTTTCCTTGAAATATCAGTATTTATGCCTCCCCATGATATATGATCTTATCCAAATTTGATAAATGTATACTATATGTTATAGTTTATAATATTTGTAATGGTTTTTTTTGTGTGTAAGTTATTTTCTAACTTAAGAAATAATTTTTAAAATTTTCATGGCTGATGGTAGTTACTTGCTACGACATGCTATGAATTTGGGTGTTGCTAAAAGGTCAGGATAAATGAAATAATTACAATAATGGTTTCAAATTCTGGCACAAGACCAGCAAATTTAGGCTGGGGTAAGTTGATTACATCATCCTCAATGCTTGACTGGTACTTATTTTTATTGACCTTGAAAGGATGAAAAGCAAAGTTGACTCTGATGGAATTTGAACTTAAACCATAAAGACCCAGAAGAAAGCCACTAAGCATGTTATCTGGTATGCTAATGATTCTGATAGCTTGCCACTTTAATAGTAATTACTATTCTTTTTATTATTATTATTATTATTATTATTATTATTATTATTATGGCAGTGAACTAGAGTATTGTTGGCATGCTGGACAAAATGCTTAGTGGAATTTCATGTCTTTACATTCCAAGTTCAAATTCTACCAAGGTTCACTGTCTCCTTCATCTTTTGGGAATTGATAAAATAAGTGTCAGTCAAGAATTGCGGTCAATGTAATCGATTTTCCCCCACTCTGAATTTCAGGCCTTATGTCTATAGTCATAAAGATGGTTGTTGTCGTTATTATTACCCTAGGCAAGCTAGCAGAATTGTTAGCACACTTGGCGATATGCTTAGCAGTATTTCATCTGCTGCTACATTCTGAGTTCAAATCCCTCCAAAGCCGACTTTGCCTTTCATCCTTTCAGTGTCAATAAATTAAGTACCAGTGAAACGTTGGGGTCGATGTAATCAACTAGATCCCGTCCCCAAAATTTCAGGCCTTGTGCCTTTAGTAGAAAGGATAATTATTTTTATTATCCTAGAGAACAATTCTCATGGATCTCCACAATAGTAATAATAGTGGCACAAGGCGCAGGAGTGGCTGTGTGGTAAGTAGCTTGCTAACCAACCACATGGTTCTGGGTTCAGTCCCACTGCATGGCACCTTGGGCAAGTGTTTTCTGCTATAGCCCCGGGCCGACCAATGCCTTGTGAGTGGATTTGGTAGACGGAAACTGAAAGAAGCCTGTCGTATGTATGTATATATATATATGTGTGTGTGTGTTTGTGTGTCTGTGTTTGTCCCCCTAGCATTGCTTGACAACCGATGCTGGTGTGTTTACGTCCCCATCACAAGTAAAAGAGTAAAGAGTAAGACCAATAATGTTGAAGGGAGGGGGACAAGTTGGTTACATCAACCTCAGTACTTAATCCTTTAGTATTCAGATTACTCTGTCAAATGTAATACTTATTTATTCACACTATTTTGAATTAACAATACATTATTTTGTGGCCTTGAGATTTTGGCGGTGTGATTGTTTTATTTTCAGATTGACATTGTAGGTTAGGTGTAAGAGGACAGCTCAGACCAGTTTGAACATAAAACAAGTAGAATATTTGGGCCAGATATAGCTGGTTTAATAAATCTTACTGAAGTTAACTTTGCCTGTCATTCTATCCCTCCTGGATTGATAAAATAAGCTACCAAGCAAACTCTGGGTCAATGAAATTGACTAAATACCTCACCTTCAAAGTTACTGGCTTAAATTAAAAATAACAATTATTATAAGATTTAAGATGGTAAAATAGCAGAATCTTTAATTAAAAAAAAGTGTCTTTCTGTTTTTTTTTTTTATTATTACTATTTTTATTATAACACATTAAAATCCTACTGAGGTCATTGAATTGAACCAGCCAGGACCCCTGGACTGGTGGTATGTAAAAAGCATTATCCGACTCGTGGCCGATGCCAGCGCCGCCTCGACTGGCTTCCGTGCCAGTGGAACGTAAAATGCACCAATCCGACCATGGCCATTGCTAGCCTCGCCTGGCACCTGTGCAGGTGGCACATAAAAAGCACCCACTACACTCACGGAGTGGTTGGCGTTAGGAAGGGCATCCAGCTGTAGAAACACTGCCAGATAAGACCGGAGCCTGGTGCAGCCTTCTGGCTTCCCAGATCCCCGGTTGAACCGTCCAACCCATGCTAGCATGGAGAACGGACATTAAACGATGATGATGATGATGATGATCCTTCCAAAGTCAATAAAATAAAGTACATTGGGGGCGGTCAACATAATTAACTGCTCCTTCCACCCCACCCACAGATTTCCAGCATTATGCCAATATTTGAAATAATTATTACTGTTTTGGACGGTGGATTGGCAAAATAGTAACAGCATGGAACAAAATATATTCTGTTTCTTTACATTCTGAGTTCAGATCACACCAGGTTAACATTATTTTACATCTTTCAGGGATTGATAAAATAAAGTACTAATCAACTACTGGTATCAAATTAACTAATTGCTCCCCACAAATTTGTCACGTTGTCACCATGTTGTAAACAATTTTAGAAACAATTATTCATTCTTTTCTTTCGTGTCTGTTTTTCCATGTTAGTTATGATTCGAACAGAGATATATTTAAGACAGGATTCTATGACTAGATGTTCTTCCTCTCACTAATCCTAACCAATTTTTAAATTATTCATCATCATCATCATCATCATCATCATCATCATCATCATCGTTTAGCATCCGTTTTCCATGCTAGCATGGGTTGGACGGTTCAACTGGGGTCTGTGAAGCCGGAAGGCTTCATCAGGCCTAGTCAGATCTGGCAGTGTTTCTACGGCTGGATGCCCTTCCTAACGCCAACCACTCCGTGAGTGTAGTGGGTGCTTTTTACGTGTCACCCGCACAGGTGCCAGACGGAGCTGGCAAACGGCCACGAACAGATGGTGCTTTTTACGTGCCACCGGCACGAGGCCAGTTATTGTTTCTAAATATTCACCATTTTTAATGATGTAAAAATAAATGGAATACTTTGTTTAAATAAAAATACTAAAATCATCAGAGGTAATTAAAAAAAAATTTTTTTGTTTAGCTCCAAATTAGTCCTGATTAGGTACACCTATAATCATGTATATTCCCGACATGACAATGCTATTTTTAAAGAAGGGTCTAGAATATTACATTTCTTATGTGTCTTACATTGTTTAAGATGGTGGGATTTTAATTTAAGGGAGATTTGGTTACTATTTTTGACTAATGTGAGTGGCTTTGTTGAAACTCCTTTAGCTTGTTAAATGAAAAAAAAGATATAGTTGGTACATAAAATACTAAAAAGACTGACTAGTTTGGCGGTTCATTCTACTATGTCAGAGCTAACCAGGAAGCCTCTATGCAGCCCCTCAACCTATTAGAATTAGCAATTAACCCTTTAGTGTTCAGATTATTCTATCAAACATAATGCTTATTGATTCCCATTGATTTGAATTAATCATGCATTATCTCATATCTTCAAGATCTTGATGGTGTAATTACTTAATGTAGAATAACATTGTAGGGCAGGTGTGAGGGCCTGGATCTGGTCAGTTTGAACATAAAACAGATTAAATATTTTGGCCGGATATGGCTGGTTTAAATACTAAAGGGTTAAATCTCTTTTAACTCATTCCCTATATTTTAGAGAAAAAAAAGAAGAGCACATAGAATAAATGTAGTCCTAGATGCACTGGGGCTAAACTACAACAACAGTTAATATCAGTACTGAGCAAAAACATACCAAAACCTGATGACAATGATACTGGTGAGAGAGAATAATAATATTATTGCTATAATTAATTGACATGGTAAGACATTTCCCTTGTAATTATAATGAGAAGTTTACTTGATTATCCTCGTCATCTTGTTTTCTTCTGTCGGTCAGCTTGTTTTTTGTTTCTTTCCTCTCTTTCTATGAAGTCAGTTTTTAACAACTGATGGTACAGATGTTATCATCAGTGCATATTTAGTTTTGTTGTTATGGTTGTTAATTGTAATTCACATCTCGTGGTCCTGGTATACAAAATTGAAAAGGTGTTGCCCTAGTGGATGGCAAGGGTGATGCACTAGAACAGCCACTCTGACTCACGAGGTCCACTTCTCTCTCTCTCTCTCTCTCTCTCTCTCTCTCTCTCTCTCTCTCTCTCTCTCTCTCTCTCTCTCTCTCTTATATATCTTTATATATAAAAGTAAGGTGTGTATGTCTCCTACGATTTAGATTCCTAACTACTCCCACATTTTGCGGTGCAGTTTAACCAAAACCGGGTATCTTATAGTCGTGATTCATATCGAGCCCTTCTGGGTATTAGCGCGCGTCTACAATTTTAAAAATAATTTACCATCATTTTTTTCCATTTTAATGCATTTTTTCGCTATTATATAAGGGAAGTAACTCTCTAAAAATGTCTACGATGAGTCAACGATTTAAAAAAAAATTTACCATCATTTTTTTCCCATTTTTAATGCATTTTTTTGCTATTTTTTTGGCTATAACTCTCTAAAAATGCTTTATAGTTATTTCCCTTACAAACCCAAGCAACGCCGGGCGATACTGCTAGTATATATATATATATATATATATATCACACACACATGCACAAACATTTGCACACTGCTCTCGCAAGTAGCTGTAAAGAATCATAATCAGTTGACTATCTCTCTTTTTTTTTACTCTTTTACTGGTTTCAGTCATTTGACTGTGGCCATGCTGGAGCACTGCCTTTAAAAAATTATACTGCGCTGCCGTGACTGTATAACTTCAACTTTAAATCAATTGAAGTTATATTTCGTTCCTTTTATTTCAGAATTTAATTTTTCCATTTGACATATCTCTCTTTTTTTTTTTAACTCAAATTCCAAAAAACTAATATATTTGTTTGTTTGTTTGTAGGAAGAAAGAGGCCTTATAGTGGTCAGAAGTGGCTCAGCCATGGTATCAAGAAAAAGCACCTTTGTAATATGTCTCATTTTGCTTGTATTTTCACAAGTAATTTCTTCATCTTGTAAGTATAAAAACCTTCATTCTATACTTTGATAAAATTGTAAATATTTCAAATGCCCTTGAAATACTTTCAAATATTTATATAGACCAAGAAGGTATTTTATATTTAAGACCTGGTTCAAAATAGGAAACAGCTTAATTGAAAATATCAAAATAAATGAGTGGTTTGTCCTTTTTTTTTACTATTTCTTTGTTTTTATCTTACTCCTTTTATAATCAGGGGTTGCTGGAAGCATCCATGACTACTAATTAGCTACTCATATTATAGATTATGTTTTGTTTCTTTATTAATGTGTATGCATCTTATATATATACACACACACACCTAGATACACACATGCATGCACATGTACACACACACAGAGACACACATATATATATCTATACATACATACATACATACATACATACATACATACATACATTATGGCTGCCCCCCTGTTATCAAGTATGGCCATTGCACGAAGCTTAACTGTTACTGGTGCTGTGATCGAATGTGACTTTTTAGCCCAGCCAAAGATCTACAATGTCTTGTACAGAATTGGCAACTAAGACCTTTACCGGTAATAGCCGGCTGTAGTTGTAACTGGGCTTCATGTACCTTTGCATGTCGTTTAAGTCCTCCTGCCGAATTACACTCTCTTCCACATGCCCGACAGATATGATTAGTATGGTGTGTTACACCACCACCAGTGGCCAGGTTGTCACTCATCTGTCTCGCTTTATGACTACAAAGATGACTCTTGAGTCCAGCTTTACATACATACATACATACATACATACATACATACATACATACATACATACATACATACATACATATATATATATAAGATGCAAACAGCTATTTTCTGGATGTTTTGTTATCTACAGGTAATTCTAACAAATCTAAACTTCTATGATATAACAATTGTTTTGTTTTTTTTTAATTTGTCTTGTTCTTTTCACATAACAGTTCAAATATTTGCTTTTTAAATTCTATATAGCATACTAATGTAATTCTTTCAGAACTGTTAATCAACTTTTCTATAATTCTCTAATGAAAATATTGCTTAAATGAACAATCACTGTTGTTAGTCCAATTAAACAATGAAAATCTTGTACAAAATTAATGACAGTCACATTTGAAAGTTTGTTTATATTTCTTGATAATGAAAATCAATGAATAGCAACTGGAGCACCAAGAGAAAAAAAAACTCAAGACAAAAACTGAAATTTCTTGTAGAGCAGAAAAATAAACTCTAATAAATAAATCTTGGAAATGCATTTAAAGTGAAACAAACATTAGGACAAAGGTCAATGTCAACATGGATTTACCACAAATTAATAAATCCGAATATACACGTGTATGTGTTTTTATATTTACACACACACACACATAGGCGCAGGAGTGGCTGTGTGGTAAGTAGCTTGCTAACCAACTACATGGTTCCGGGTTCAGTCCCATTGCGTGGCACCTTGGGCAAGTGTCTTCTGCTATAGCCTCGGGCCGACCAATGCCTTGTGAGTGGATTTGGTAGACGGAAACTGAAAGAAGCCTGTCGTATATGTGTGTGTGTGTTTGTGTGTCTGTGTTTGTTCCCCTAGCATTGCTTGACAACCGATGCTGGTGTGTTTACGTCCCCGTCACTTAGCAGTTCGGCAAAAGAGACCAATAGAATAAGTACTGGGCTTACAAAGAATAAGTCCCGGGGTCGATTTGCTTCACTAAAGGCGGTGCTCCAGCATGGCCGCAGTCAAATGACTGAAACAAGTAAAAGAGTAAAATAGTAAAGAGTATATATTAATTGAAGTGTACATTATGGCCAATCTTACTGATTGGTTTTGCACTGGGAGTTCAACAGAGTGTTAAGTAACAGTCTGATTATGTACCCCTGTGCTCTTTGGAGATGGCAGTTATGGAATGAAATAGTGTTACATAATCAGAATTACCTAACACTCCATTGAACCCCTAGTGCAAAACTAATCTAAGATTGACTGTAATGGATATATATATATAATATTGTACACTTTGATTAATACACCCACTCTACTGACAAATATACAAATGCATATATATATATATATATATATATATAATTTTTTTCAAAATGAGATTAAAAAGAACAAGGCTGTGAAGATTTTAGAACATTTATAAATAGAAGGTCTTACAGTTATTTCCAGAATATTTATTATATCCCTTCGTCAGAGATGGCTTGACCATTTTCTTACACCGTCTCCAATGAAGGGATATAATAAATATCCTGGAAACAGCTGTAAGACCTTCTATTTATAAATGTTCTAAAATCTTTATAGCCTTGGCTTTTTTTTTTTCTCATTCTGAAAAAAAATTTTATATATATATATATGGATAGGAGAACAAACCTATATATATAAACTTCCTAATCTCCATTTTCTTCTTTTAAATGAATATAAACTATATGTTTTTATGTGTATCTATTATTTTAAGGAAATTCATTCCCCAAAATTACTAGCTATTGAACCAGTATTTCCTTGGATGAAACCATCATTTCAGGAGGTTAATACAATATATATATATAGACCTGCTCATCCAAAAGTTGCAACAATGCAAAAATGATTCGTTACCAGCAATGTATAACAACACCTGATACTCTGGTCAATACAGTGGTGTGTGTGTGTGTGTGCTAATTCTATATGAAATACTATAATCTATTTTTCATAATTATTCAAAGATAAGCATCAAGGAACTCAAAGTAGTGTTAGTGAATTTTTAACCCCTAGTAAATTTTAGTACCTACTTTCAGAATTGAGTACTCTCTTTTCATCTTGTTTACACTTACATGTTCATGTCATTTTATTGATCCAAAAACTACTACCTAAAATGTGTTATTGAAAACTCGGGATATTTTATATGAATGAGATATTATGCATATTTTTTGACAAAGATACCCTGGAACTCACCCAATTAACTAGTTCAAGTTTAGAACAAGGAAACGACCTTCAACAAGTTAATAACTGGAATCACTTGAAGCATACTTTTTTAACTTGGTAAAAAAGGTTAAGTTTGAGAAAAATCCACAACAGTTTTCAAAAATAAATGAAGAATTTAATATCACAACTAAATCTTTTTAAATTCTTTATGGTGCAAACAAAAATACACAGTACAAACTATTATTCAATAGCATTACTATCATTTACAAAGATTATAGCATTAGCCATAACTCTATAAACCTTGACACCAAAGACAGAGTAGATGACAGAGTACAATATTTAGTTCCAGACACACCATTTAAAGATGACATACCTAATTTGACCAGCAATGCAAAACATAGGTTAATCAACCCTGACAAAACTAAATTAGGTACAGTTGTAAGTACATTCTATATTATATTATACTTGTAACAGAAGAAATGCTATTTCTCCCATTAAAGAACAGCAGTAAATCCATAATCAAATAAGTTAATAATAATAAGGATAGACAACATTGCAAAAACAAGCAATTTGATATCGATTCTGTCATTCTTAACTAATCTCCTCTACAAAACCTTAAATTTTGTCATTAACATCACATCAGTTATTGAATCTGGTATTATGATTATTATGCATGCAAAGAAGTGCCTCCTGCTTTTCAATAAATAATCCTGGGTTTAAAAGAAATAGGTAGCAAATAGTTTGGTGTTCCTATGGGGTAACACAATGGAACTGAATTATGTGAAATGATTGGAATTTATATTCTGGAACATTTTATAAAAGATTTTCTACTATGCAAAGATGATGATCTTGCAGTCTTGCAAGAAGCACCACTGATGCTATATTTCTGGCTGCAGGAGAAGTACCATGCCAAAGATAAACCTCTGTACTTGGATTTTGTTGACATGGAAAATGCTTTTGACAGGGTTCCCTGATTCCTTTATCTGGTGGTCAATGTGGAAATTAGGTATAGAAGAATGATTGATGAGAGCTGTACAAGGATGCAGTCAGTAAGGCCAGGGTTGGCAAGGAATAAAGCAATGAATTCTGGATACAAGTAGGGGTTCACCAAGGATCAGTCCTTAGCCCCCACTTGTTCATCATAGTCCTCCAGGCAATAACAGAGAAATTTGAGATGAGCTGCCCCTGAGAGCTCCTCTATGCTGATGATCTTGTTCTTATAGCTGAATCACTATCAGAACTAGAGAAGAAATTTCAAGTGTGGAAACAAGGTCTAGAATTGAAGGACCTTAGAGTTAACCTAGCAGTACCTGGTGCAAGCTATGGACACATAAGAAGTGTAGCAATATCAGTGGAAGGTTAACTGGGAAAACAGTTTTTGTGTGTGGAAGGTGCACAGGTACAATAAACACTAAAAATGTACAGAAAATAGTCTAGCAAATGCCAGTGAGGTAAGCTAGAGGTAGTTGACAGCTTCTGTTATCTAGGTGACCAAGTTATTAGCAGAGGTGGATGCTCCAAGAGCATAGCTGTAAGAAAAAGAATAGGCTAGGCAAAGTTCAGAAAGCTCCTACCTCTGTTGGCAACAAAGGGCTTCTCCTTCAGAGTGAAAAGCAGACTGAATGATGCTTGTGTGTGAACAGCTATGCTACATAGCAGTGAAACATAGGCTGTGACCACCAAGGATATGCATAGGCTTGTAAAAACTGAATCTAGCATGCTTCACTGGATGTGCAATGTCAATGTGCACGAACAACAGAGTGTAAGCATCTTGGGAGAAAAGTTGGGCATAATAGGCATCAGATGTGGTATGCAAGAGAGACAACTGTGCTGGTATGGTCATGTCATACATATAGACAAGGACAGCTGTGTAAAGAAGTGCTGATCTCTAACTGTGGAAGAGGTAGGCCCAGGAAGACATGGGACAAGGTGGTGAAGCATGATCTTTGAACATTATGTCTCATGGAGGCAATAACTAGTGACTGAGACATTTGGCAACATGCTGTACTTGAGAAGACCCATCAAGTCAAGTGAAATCATAGTCATGACCGATGTCAGTGTCACGTGACTTTCCAACTACAGCAGCTCTACTACAACAGTAAAAAGTACTTTTCGAGTGTTGGGCCCCACAGAGGCAATGATAAATGACCAAAACCTTTGGCAATATGTTGTGCTGGAGTAGAAGACCCATCAAGCCAAGTGAAATCATGGTCATGGCAGATACTGATGTCACACAACTAGCAGCCATGCTGGTGGCACATAAAAGCACCCATTACACTCTTGGAGTGGTTGGTGTTAAAAAGGGTATCCAATCATAGAAACCATGCCTAATCAGACTGGTGCCTGATGCACCCCATCACCTTACCAGCCCTGGTCAAACTATCCAACCCATTTCAGCATGGACAATAGACATTAAATGATGATGATGATTATTTCATGGAGTTGTTTAGAGAAATAAATTTAAGAATCTTATCATAGTTATTTTTTGGACATTACTTTAAATTTCAAGGCATAAATTTTACCTATACTGAAACCAAAAGAAAATATATATATATAAGGATTCAAACTTTCCTCTATTATTCATATAAATTTAGTCCCCATCACTGGTTAATAAACATCTTCATTATCTTTAGATGAGGCCACATTCATTAATCTTTTTCATTGTTATGAGGTACCTTGTAAAAGTAGTTTTAGGGATAAAATACAATATATGGTTCACTCTAATGTTTCCAAGTGTAAAAAAGACAAGAAATACTTATGATATAATCCAATATACAGTCAAAACATTTGTTCCCACATTGCCAAGAACTCCTTTAACTTAAAACCTTTTCCTTTCTCAATGAATCAAAGATACCATGAAGCTATAAAATTCTTAACAGAATTATAATTAAAGTAATTTACTCTTGTAAAAATTTTGCTAGCTCCATTTACTATTTTAATTTCAGTAATCTTTCTATTGATACAACAGTCCATTCTCTAGCTTGCAACTACAATGCTACAAGCAATTGCACCATAAACAGTAACTGTCTTTTGAATACTAATCTATTCTGTTTTAAGTCCAAGCCAGCAATAACAGTCCACTCAGAAGCCTGACCGAGAATTGCTTTAAAATTCATTTTTATCAGCATATTTATACATTTAAGAAACATGAAAAATATTTGCCATATGCCTCTTGAAACACATCTTGCTTTTAAAAGAAACAAACTCTGTTTCCTCATCAATGTTTACTTTTCTATGCTTCCAATAATTTATATCCCTTTACTTACAATATTGAGCACTCAATTTTCTTTACACTTAAAGATTTGAATATCAAAGTTAAACATTTTTATTTTATATCAGTTTAACTTAATTTGTTGTCATTTTTCAAAAGCAACTCTCTTAATCAACCCTATTTCAACAAAGGTATAGTCACAGCATTAGAATAGAAGAAGTTAAAGTGTTATTAGACTAAGCCTATTTATTTAGTAACAGAATAAAGACAAAACTAATGTGATGGTCAGGTGGTTAAATTACTTGTTTACTGACCATTGTGCATAAATTCAAATCCTGCAAAAACCATTACATACTAGTTGAAATTGTGCAAAAACTATTGCATGCTGTCAATAGACACATTATTAAACTTGCTTACAGATAGTTGGCTTTAAAACACACCTCGCAAAACATCTCTAGGTAGTTGTTATTTAGCCCCAGAGATCAGGCTTGATCGTGTAGATCTGTAATTAAATGCATCCCAACTGTAACCATCTTTTCTAGGACCACATTTTTCAATGTTTATTCTTGATGGTAGGTTATTTGACACTTGTTAGTCATATATATTAGTAAAGCATGTGAATGTTTAAACTGTTAAAATAGACAAAAACAACACTGAATCACTGATTGAATGCCTTAATATATTGTTGCATGCACTTTGAAACAGTATAGGTTTAGTATTAGCATTCTTTTATAAAGGTGGTTAAGTAGTAGATATGATAGATTAACAAATGATTTTACAATATTTAGTATTGAGATCAATTCCTCTGCCACTATCTTTAACTCTTATCCCTTCAAGGACAGTAAAATAACTACTGGGGTTTATTCAGTAAATTATATCATTTACATGTGTGTGTGTGCACGCAGACAGGTGTATAATAAGAACAAACTGCACACATCATCTAATAACAAACAGCCATCTTTAGGACTTGTGACCATCTTATCTCTCCACTTGGCAGCATCCGAATGAACATGTGATTTTACATCTGTGAAACTTTTTGAAGAATGTAGATTTAAGTTACAGACTCTTAATATAAACATAGGTAGAGTGTGGCCGTGTGGTAAGAAGTTTGCTTCCCAACCACGTGATTCCAGGTTCAGTCCCACTGTGTGGCACTTTCGACAAGCATCTTCTACAATAGCCTCAGGCCGACTAGCGCTTTGTGAGTGGATTTTGTAAAAGGAAGTTGAAAGAAGCCCATTATATATATATATATATATATATGTATATCTGTGTGTGTATCTTTGTGTCTGTTTGTCCCCCAATACCACTTGACAACTGGTGTTGATGTGTTTACATCTCCATTACTTAGCAGTTCAGCAAAAGAAACCTATAAAATAAGTGCCAGACCTTAAAAAATAAGTACTTGTATCTTATTAGTCATTAGACTAAAATCCTTCAAGGCAGTGCCCTTGCATGGCCACAGTCTAATGAGTGAAACAAATAAGAAATATGTTAATGTATATGTGTATATGCACATGTGTGTATATGAATGTGCAAGTGCATGAATATACATGGATATATACACTTATATATGTAGATTTGGCGTTAAGAAGGGCATCCAGCTGTAGAAACTCTGTCAGATCAAGATTGAAGCCTGGTGCAGCCATCTGGTTCGCCAGCCCTGTCAAAATCGTCCAACCCATGCTAGCATGGAAAGCGGACGTTAAACGATGAAGATGAGGAGGATGATGATGATGATTTGTATGCTCATGTGGAAATCCATGTATGTTTGTATGTGTGCATGTGAACATCATCATCATCATCATCATCATCATTTGGCGTCCGTTTTCCATGCTAGCATGGGTTGGACAGTTCGACTGGGGTCTATGATATGTAGATATATTCATATCTGCAGATTGGTAGAAAAACAGGATGATCGATATACAGAGAAAGAAACAGACATGAAGATATTTATAGTAAGAGAGACAGCTTGATAGGCTTATAAACAGAGTTACATAGATTAGATAAGCATGTGTGTGTGTGCACATATACACTTATACACCACATACTCATAAAAGTACACAGAAATAGAGAGGTATATAAAATGTAAAGTGAGATATATATAGATAGGAAGAAAGAAGTAGGTACAAAGAGACTGACACTCCCAGAAATGGCTGCATTAGTAAATATAAACATATAAATAGATAGAGAATATTCACCAGAAATGAATTCCTTTATCATTCCAGCCTAGTGAATAATGTGTTGTAAAAAATATATATATACAGAGCAATTACAGGTTGGTGTTAAACATCACTACCATCATATCATCGTCAACATCATTGTTGTCATCGTCATCATCGTCGTTGTTTTATTTCCTCTATCCATGTTGGCATTGGTTGCACGTGTCTGTTCACCTTGACAAGTTGAAGGCATCTCATCTTATATTTCATTTTGGCTCAGTTGCTACGGCTGAATGCACTTCCTAACACCAACAACTTTACAGATGATACTGGGTGCTTTTTATGTGCCAACCAGCACTACAGAGATGTTATGCCCTTGACAAGACTAAAGACTTCTCACAACCTCGCACTTTACAGGGTGTACTAGATACACCAACATTAAAGAAGTGACCGTGTCTTTACACAACTATAGGGACCTCATAACTCCATGTCTCTGCTTGCTTCTCCACCTTTACAGAGTGATAAAAGCATCACTGATAGGAGTGAGAGGGATGTGTGATTGAAGATATGTATTTTGAGATATTCAAGGCAGTATGACTGAGATGACAAGATGACAAGTTGAGGGCATCTCATCTTATATTTCATTTTGGCTCAGTTGCTACGGCTGAATGCTCTTCCTAACACCAACAACTTTACAGATGATACTGGGTGCTTTTTATGTGCCAACCAGCACTACAGAGATGTTCTGTCCTTGACAAGACTAAAGACCCAGAGGTTCAAGTTGTATTGGATAAAAGTAATAAGGGTTTAACATAGGATAACGACAAACTGTATAGGAAGGGGGTTGAACACAGTGAACTGGACACAAGTAGCCCAATATAACCATTTGGGCATAGGCAATGAAATGGGTATGAGGGATTGGGTGTTGAAGATAGTGGCATGGTAATTGGAATATAGGTAAGTCCTACACCAGTGAGCAACATGAAGGAAGAGGATCAAAATAGATGTAGTCGGATTCTGACTGGTCTACAGAAGAGATGCAATGTATGGCAAACAATAGATGATCAATAAAAATATGGGCATTAATATAAAGTATGGCTAACATAAGACAAGCAACAAAAGTAAGAGTGAGGGAGTGCAATGTGTGGCAAATGGGAAAAAAGAACCACTGCTTTCCTTAGTCATTCTAACAGCATTGTGTGATTGATAGGAGGAGGTGGAAGATGTGTAATAGATAAATGAGTGCAGGTAGCAAGAGCATGAGGTAACAAGTCATGGTGTTTTTTATGTGCCACCGACACAGGTGCCAGACGAGGCTGGCGAACGGCCACGCTCGGATGGTGTTTTTTATGTGCCACCGACACAGGTGCCAGACGAGGCTGGTGAACGGCCACGCTCGGATGGTGTTTTTTATGTGCCACCGACACAGGTGCCAGACGAGGCTGGCGAATGGCCACGCTCGGATGGTGTTTGTTACGTGCCACCAACACAGGTGCCAGACGAGGCTGGCGAACGGCCACGCTCGGATGGTGTTTGTTACGTGCCACCGACACAGGTGTCAGACGAGGCTGGCGAACGGCCACGCTCGGATGGTGTTTGTTACATGCCACCGACACAGGTGTCAGACGAGGCTGGCGAACGGCCACGCTCGGATGGTGTTTGTTACGTGCCACCGGCACAGAGGCCAGGTGAGGCTGGCACGGCCAAGATCGGATGGTGTTTATTACGTGCCCACAGCACACCTTATATTGATCATATATAGCATGAACCACTTTCATCAATCCCTAATATTGCCATAAAATGCAAACCTGCTGTTACATTCAGTAAAAGCCAAATGTAACCTGATAGTCACATGATCTTTGATAGTTATTCTGTGAGATAGCATGGTGTCTGATTGTCCAAACTAATCATATATAATCCAACTTTAAAACACTTTCTACCACTTCCATAATGTGGTCTGTTTTTTCAAACCATTGTAAGTTCCTTTCTTATGCAAGTATCATTTACTTGTGAAAGGTAGGAGAGTCCAGTTTGCTGGACATTGTTGTAGAGCTGAAAAAGAAGTAATTTCTACTCTTCTCCTCTGGAAGCCATCTACTCGCAATACCAGAGGGCGCACACTCTCCTACCCTGATGTAATCTCCAGGGATACAGGCATCCAGCAACAGGACCTCCGTAATGCCATGATGGACCGTGAAGTCTGGCGTAGCATGGTAAATTCCATTGTCTCGACCACGGTCGAACAATGAATGAATGAATCATTTACTTTTGTTTTCATTAATAAAGATATTGCCCTATAGGTGATTGGAGCACTGACAAATACTACCCTGCTACAAAAAAAAAATAGTGAGAAAACAAAATGGAATTTACATTCATGAAATTCTTCTTTTCTTTTCCACAGTATTGGACAAGTTTTAAAAGTTTATAACTTTAATTATAGGCAATTTGCCCACCTCCTTTTCAATTACTCCCTCCACTTGAGAATACCTAGATTTGGGGGTAACCTCTCTGTACAAACCAGTATGTCATTAATTGCAATTGGAAATCCTATATAGACCCCCTTGCCCTTAGTAACTCTCATCTAATCTGTATGGTTTTTTTCAAAACATTATAGTGATATTGATAAACCTAGTGGAGGTGCAATGGCCCAGTGGTTAGGGCAGCGGACTCGCGGTCATAGGATCGCGGTTTCGATTCCCAGACCAGGCGTTGTGAGTGTTTATTGAGCGAAAACACCTAAAAGCTCCACGAGGCTCCGGCAGGGGATGGTGGTGATCCCTGCTGTACTCTTTCACTACAACTTTCTCTCACTCTTACTTCCTGTTTCTGTTGTACCTGTATTTCAAGGGGCCGGCCTTGTCACTCTCTGTGTCACGCTGAATATCCCCGAGAACTACGTTAAGGGTGCACGTGTCTGTGGAGTGCTCAGCCACTTACACGTTAATTTCACGAGCAGGCTGTTCCGTTGATTCGGATCAACCGGAACCCTCATCGTCGTAATCGACGGAGTGCTTCCACATTGATAAACCAGCTACTGTTGGCTTTTCTTATCACTAGTTAAACCTGATGTTTAGTTTCTTTGACCAGTGTCAGGCATATAAGTTATTGCATTCTTTTATCCTTCTCTCCTTCCTTGCCTTATACATACTTTTATAGTTTGGTATTCTACATTCTTTCCCCATGTTATTCTTACTGACAGCTAGATTCAAGCAGTGAACAGTGCTTTGCTGCCCTCAACACATATTTTTGTGTAAACTCCTCCTATGTTCTCCTCCTCCTATAAGCACTTCCTTGTGAGAGAAAGATGAAGCATTATTATTATTATTATTCATTTTCAAATCAGATTCGTTTCACTACATCATCAAGATCACATCCATCTGTCCCATATGTATATAGTGTGTATAACTAGCTTACATACATACAATTTTTTATTTCATGCATGCACATTGTTTGTTTTTGATTTTGTCAACTACACTGCATAGTAGGGTCAGTTGGGCACCGTCTGTGAGAAAAACAGCACCATGATGCAATTCACTCTGCCAGAAATTTGGAAACACATGCCATACTGTTTGGAATTTGCGTCAGAAGCTCCAATACGAACATTTCAGAGAGTTTGGGTGCCAATCTGAGGACAGTGCAGAGGATTTGGAAAGAGTTTGGATGAGTCTAATGGGGATTAGGAGGGTACAGCATCTCAGAAAATTCACTCTGATCATTCTGATAAGAAAAGAACTCTTGAATTTGTTGGTGAGATCCAGGCCATGATTGACAACAATCCCTCCAAATCAATCAGGTCCATCGCCAAGAACATGGGAGTGTCTGAGTTTCTTATCAGGCAGGTAGTGCATGAAGACATTCGGTATTCTTCATACATGATGAGAAAGGGTCAATTTTTATCCCAAGCCATCAAGGACAAGAGGAAAGACCATGCTAAGAAGCTTTTGAACAAACTCTAGCATTCTTTCCAACTGAACATGCTTTGGTTTTTCCCAGACAAGAAAAATCTCTGCCAGGATCAGATGGTGAACACCATATCAGGACAATTACCCCCCAGAGGACAATTTCTTCCTGACAACAACTACCCCCAAGACCTTTGGTTCATTACCCCCTCTCTAATATCATCATCTGTTGTCCTCAGTAATTGTCCATGGGGGGGTGTAAATGTCCAAAACTCGGTGAACACCCAGAACAGCCATACCAAGAATGATAAAAATGAAACATCCAGTCAACATCATTGTGTTTGGTGTGATCACTAGTGATGGCGATGTTATGCCTCCATTCATCTTCCCACACGGCCTCAGACTCAACACAGAGGCCTACATCAAGTGCCTGGAGGAGGTAGTGCTGGCCTGAGTCAAAAGAGTGACTACTGGAAGACCCTATGTCTGGCAACAGGACTCTGTACCATGCCACACAAGCAGGAGAACCCAGACAATTTCTGCGACCACACCACCACCCCAAACATCTGGCCACCTAACCCCCTTAATTTATATGTGTGGGGTGCAGTTGAGTGAGAGACCAACAAAACTCCTTGTAACACCAAAGATGAACTGAAGGCAAGGATTACAGCAGCATTCACCAACTTAAACAAGGAGACCATCCAGAAGAGTTGCAGGAGACTCAGAAGTTGTCTGGAGGCCGTAGTTGAAGCAAATGGCGATTTTACTGAATAAATTTACTCATTAGTATTTCAAGATATTTTTATATAATTTTGGTAAATATATCTGTTAAAATCAGATGTTCATGCATTTGTACGCCCATGTGCTGCCACACTTGCCCTTACCTCTCCAACACCACCCTCCTTACTAGCACCCATCATCGACCCTATCATATCACCAACTAGCTTCACCTATACTTTTACCAATGTCATCTAGTGCATCTCCTGCTCTCTCTGCCTTTCTCTATACATCGGGCAAATGGAATACCACTTGGCTGACCGGTTCGTAGAACACCTCCAAGACATCCAACTCGGCAATGACACCCTAGTCTCACGCCAATTCCACTCTACCGGTCACTTTTTGCAACACCTGTCTGTGTTCAGATTTTCCTTGCACAGGGGACATCTGGACTCCTGTTTTCGCCATGAACAGGGATTAATCTCCTTCCCTTTCCTCTCTCCTTCTCACACCTATTTCCTCAACCCACATCTCCTATCTTACTCCGACTGCTCTCTTCTCTTCATTCCTACCCACCTTCTCCCTTCCCCTCTCCTTTCATCATCACCCTTCCCTCTTAACTCCTCCCCTACACAATCCAACCCCACCTTCCCTATCCATCCCATCACACTACCATGCACACACTAGCACTGACCACTTCCCAGCCCCACACCATCATCCACACACCTTCACATACACACATGCATACATCAAGGTCACCAGCCCTCTTCTACACTAAAATACATGCTCTCTTATATACACGCACGTGCACCTTCATTTTGGGATCAAGACTACTTTATTATCTCCCCTTCTTCCTAGCTCTCCTGTGTGACTCCGCAGTCCGGCATTCACCATGATAGATCGCTAGCCACTACACATTCTTTTTTTTCTCTCCTCGTTTCTTTCTGTGGAAGAGTGTAGGCTCGAAACATTAAAGACTTTTTCACTTCCCGAGCATTAAACTAATACATCTGTTTGTTGTCTACACCACCTGCTGTCTTCGTCTTTTGCTTTTTTGTGAATTCTCCCTATATAAAAACAATAAGGACTTGCGGATGGTAATTTATAGGCTTTATTAATGTACAGGTGGTAGCCAACAACAAGAAGCATAGGAGCTTTTAAGAGTGCATTCTGAGGCATTTGCCCAAAACAAATTAAGTGTGTGTGTGTGTGTGTCTATGTGTCTGTGTGTGTGTGCTTGGGTCTATGTGTGTGTGAGAGAGAGAGAGAGAAAATCAACAATAGAACTCAGGGAGACAACTGAGAGGAGCATTTTACACATGCAGCAGAGTCTAAGCCATATAATGTCATTCTCTTGATTGTAAATATTTATTTTTTCATTGCAGCCATATATTCATTTCATATGTTTGACTAGTGCTACCTTTGGCCAAAATAATTAAATTTTGACTAGTGCTACCTGCTATCTCCCTCATGCAGAAATTTCATTTCAAGAACATCACAAATCTCTACTCCTTGTGCAGACTAAAATTTAATGTTGGTTCTTCTATCTCATATCTCTTTAAGTTTGTTAAAACTTATCATCTTGGGGAAGTGAATGATATTACAGTTGTTTGACAAAGTACATTAGAGCTTCGAAATAAAATATGTTTCTTTATTAGCCACACAGGGCTGCACACAGACAGGACAAAATTACAAGGTAGAGCTTTTCTTTTGGGGGTAAAAGAAGGGGGTTTGGTTTTCGATCAAAAGGGATCATAAATGGAAAGAAAGAGGACAAAAAAGGGGGGGGATAAAATAAAATTTTTAATAAAAAAGGGGGGGTGAGGGGAAAAAAAGGGAAAGGAAAAAAAATTGATCAATAGGGATCGTTATCACAGAAATGTCAATATGAAGTGTAAAGGGGAGGACACCAATAATATCTTACTAGTAAACTGCATGAGTGACCAGAGTGCAGTTGTGTGATGAAAATGTTGACACCCCATGAAATAAATTCCAAAACAAATTCAACAGTTTTTGTCTGTTGCTAATTGTCTAGAGTGACTCTTCCAGTACGCTTCATTTCAACACAGAAACTCTAATAGCTTATTGATTCAGTCTCCTTCAAAACTGAGGCTTTTTGCCAATGTGCAAAGACAATATGATTGTTGCAATATGGAAGAAATAAGAAACATTAACATAATTGAAATCTCATTCACAAAGTGTGTTGTCATTTATGAATTAGAAATGAGATCAACAGCACTGAACAATATTGATTATTAAAAACTTACTATTTTATATTAACCATCTCCATAGCCA
Source organism: Octopus sinensis (assembly GCF_006345805.1). NCBI lineage: Eukaryota > Metazoa > Mollusca > Cephalopoda > Octopoda > Octopodidae > Octopus > Octopus sinensis. The sequence goes on along the minus strand of NC_043001.1, from coordinate 134,885,126 downwards.
GTAGGAGTGAGTTTCAACAGATTCAGACAAACTTCCCCATGTCACCTTTCAAATATCCTCGATATTTAACATTTATATTAATTTTTGGGGTGTTTTCTTTTATAATAATAATAGTAATAATGAAATTATTGTATACAGTGCTCAGGTGCACCACAACTTGTCAGAAAGTGCATATAAAGTACATGCAGTAATGTAAAAATGCCTGGAAAGCAAACAATGTATGAGTCAGATACATGCTTGTGTGTGTATGGAGGGGAGAAAATCAGGTGTAGTGTTGGCGAATCGCAGGAAGCATGGAGGTTTTGAAGGATGCAGTGCTCCGACAACTAACAACTGATCCCGGCAGTTTGTTCCATGCTATGTGAGTAGACGACTAGTGGTGGGTCCATTTTAATAACTGAGAATGTCTCCTGTGCACAGCAACCTCCAATTGAAATCTTAGTTCCACCCATGTTATCACTCCTCTAAATTCATCAAAGTAAAGTGGTCTATCTTTGTTGTTAACACAGATTACAATTTCCTTGACTTGTCCCTACGATCCCCAGCAATAATTCAGCCTCTTAGATAACAAAACAGTCAGCTGCGTCTAATCAAAACTGATTAGATAATTTTATCTATTCATGATTGTATCCAAAACTCTTGAGTGCCTGTCAAGTTCTGATCTCCAGGTTGTGAGATTGTTGGTTCCTATACCAATAAAACATTTGCATTATGTTTCACTCAACAATACTTAAAACATCCTTTTTTTTTTTTTCCATTTTTTAATACTATTACTGTTGAGAATTCTCCTATGGTTGTATAGAATATAATTTGGAAAACTATATCACAATCACCAAAAACATGTCTATATTTTCTACTGTTGTTCATTGGGTATACATACATATCTACTGCTGGACATTATATATTTTGCTTTAAAGATATTAGAAATTATCAATCAACACTTACATTTTATGGTTGAGTTATAGTATCCCAGCATTTCATTCTTTGAGCACAAGTTCCTCTCAAGAAATTTTCTGGAACCTTTGGTCTCATTATTTCAGACACTGAATAAATAACGCAACATGAAAATATGATAAACATTTTTATCTTCTCAAACTTCTTAGAGTTTTTTAAACAAATCTACATTCATTCATTTATTTATTCATTTAATCTTCACATTCTCTGTTTTCATTTCCATCTTGTCCATTTATTTGTGTTAAACACATCCCTTTCTTTCAGATATCAGTACAAAAATAACAAAATATCAAAATGAAAATAATCTATCAGAACATTCTGATATACAAATAGTACCATTAACTGCAGAATGTAAGTATTTTTCATAGAAACAATGATTAGCAACCCATATCTCATATACACAGGGCATGCAGTGTTATTATTTACCTTCCCATTGAGTTTTTGTTTTGGCACATTTGTCTGAATATGAAAAAATTTTGACTCTAGTAAACAATTATCATTGTTGTCAATGTTGTTTGTGTGTTACTTTAGTTTATTTTTCCTATTTGTTTCATTATTTTGCCTTGCTAATGCCTCCTATAATAAAATATCTCATGCGTCATGTGAAATGCATTGTTATTTTGTGAAAATGAAGCGGAATGTGACATTTGTTTCTTGATTTTACACAACTATAATTTTGCTTGTAAGGGAAATAACTCAAGATGTAATTGTTTCCCTTTGCATGAAACTAAATAAAATATTTTTCTTCCTTTAATTAAATTTGTCGTTTAAGTATTATTTAAAGTAAGGAATAATACTTAAATTTTAACATTTGAATTATGAAATTGTAACTGAAACTTAAAATCGATATCATCGCTAATCAAAAATGTCTGGTGGAAGTCATTAAAATGATATACGAATAAAATGACTTCATTGTATCAATTAGAATTTTTTTAATTGAGAATTTTACTGTTTTGAATTCAGATAAGTTTAATTTGAAAAAAAAATCATTCTTTTCATAAGAAATTAACTTTTAATATTTTAAAAATATTAAGACAGTAAGTTGGTAGAAAATCATTAGCTCACCAGATAAAATACATTTTGTCCATCTTTATGTTCTAAGTTCAAATTCTGCCAAGGTCAACTTTGCCTTTCAGAGTCAATGAAATAAGTACCAGTTTAGCACTGGGATCAATGTAATCAACTTATCCTCTCCTACCAAAATTTCAGGCCTTGTGCCTATAGTAGAAAGGAATATTTTAAAATATTGCTTAGAACAAATACCAAACAGTTTATAGCTTTATGTTTAATATATGCTATTATTTTCTTTCTTTTTTTTATTGTTATTTATCATTTTAATCCCTTAAGTTAAAATTCTAAATCTATTTGCTTATATATATTTCATGGCATGCCATATATATTCTATATCGTCTGCAGAAAAGATATATGGAAAATGTTCTGGCTCCTATTGTTGCATTTTCAATTAAATTCTTTATATTACAAAGAAACAAATTAGAAGACTAGGTAGCAATATAAATTGAAGTCAAATGAATAAAATAAATTTAGAATTAATAGAATGAAAAGTTAATTGAATAATTTTCTGTTAGTTGTCTAACTCAAAAGTAATGTGTACAACAGCAATGATTATACAATAGTTGTGAAGTACCAAAATTTACATTAATAATTATAGTTAAGCTCCAGGTTCAATGATTATGCGAATGAGGAGTTCAACATAGGTCATATATCCCAGAAACAGCTGTAAGGCCTATTTATAAATGTTCTGAAATCTTTCACAGCCTTGGATTTTTATCTCATTCTGCTAATTTTTTTATATATACACATTATTAATTATATTAATCATATCTGTTTTACCTAAAAGTATTAGTAAAGTAACTAAAACTATTTAAGTGGATAAATAAAACTAAAAGCAGAAGGAAGTTTTCTAAAAATCTTGTGCATTGTGGCATGTAATGAGTATGCTTACAAAAGCAGAAATGAAAATGCTTGTGTGCACCTTCCCCAAAGATACGTACACGATAACAAAATTTGATCTGTAAAAGTACAAATTTAGTTCAGGATCAAAATAATATATAAGTTGAACCTCACTAATCTGGCATTCATTAATCCAGCAGCTTTGATGGTCTGGGATACTTGTTTGAATCTGATGGTGCTTATAGTTTGCATGACCACTATCTGGCCAGCTGTGGCACTGTCAGTAACCCTTGTTATTTCCATCTGTCTCACGTATATACTGTCGTTGATGATAACAAACAGGAACATTTTAGACGTTTTATTAATATTTTACTCTTAAATATACCTCCTGGAGTTAACATGTTTTTGTTGTGTATTACATCAGTTCTTTTACAAATGGTGTCAATAAAGATACTAGTGTATAGCACATCAGTAACAACCTTGTGTGTGGAATATGGTTCATTGTCAGTGGATCATGTTAAGAAATGAAGAAAAATAATATAAAATTGTTTGCAAACATCAAAAGTAAGAACGTTACCATCCCAGATGTTACTCAACTTTGATTTAGATTTAATGTAGAAACAATCCACTTCCCAAATAAATAAGTTTTAGAATTGTATTTACTGTAGAAGTTTTGCTCATAAATTTTATGTAATGTTTTATGGGTCTCATACGTAGGCTTTATTTTTCTAACAATCTATGTATTTTTTGTATCATAATATACTAATGTTACAGAACTCGCACTTTGTAATAAAGATGTCAAATAAGTAAGAAACTAATAAAAAAAATAATAAATGCGTCCTTTTAAAGCCTAGCCAGGCTCATGGGCCCGGCTTCCCAGTGTCAATGGCGTATGTGTTCCCCAGTTGGACAGACGCTAGTCTATCGCAGCATTACTCATTTTTGCCAGCTGAGTGGACTGGGGCAACATGAAATGAAGTGTTTTGCTCAAGAACACGATGTGTCGCCTGGTCCAGGAATCGAAACCACAATCTTATGATCATGATGCTGACACCTTAACCACTAAGCCACGTGCCTCCACTAAGAAACTAATACACTATGATAATACAATATAAGAATTATTTTGCCTTTTTTTTTATCTTCACTGTTTTAGAAAATTTGCTACTCAGACACCTATTTAGCCCCTAAGTTGCCAGATTAGTGAAGTTCAGCCTGTATTTTCAAATAAAATTTTTACAACATTTTTCTATGCATTATTTTTCACTTTATAAATACATTGAATGTCATTGTTATTTAAACTCTCTTAATTTTTTTTTTCTATAAATCCATCATCCATTTTAATCTCTAAAAGGAAATTTTCTTGTTGTTTTCAGTCTAGCTTATTACTATTGTTATTAATTGTTGCCCAGTGAAAATGTAATAAAGCAATATTGTTTCAATTATTTGACAATATATATTCTTCTGTTTTCAGCCAATCTCCCACCATCTATCACCGAGCAACCTAATAAAATTGGATTCATCCATTCAAAGCAACCACTAGAGCTTCCATGTATGGCTACTGGTAAACCAGCACCTGAGTAAGTATCAAAACTAATAGATCATAATCTGTAGTTCTATCATAACAATAATAATAATAAAACATTGCGTACAGTGCTCAGGTGCACTACAACTCATCTAAAGTGTATATATAATCAGGTGTAGTTTCGGCGGATTTCGGAAAGCATGAGGGCCTTAAAGGATGCAGTGTCATGGCAGTCAACAACTGACGCAGGCAGTTTATTCCATGCTTCAGCAACTCTGAGCGTGAAAAAATGTTTTCGAAAGTCATGGGAGCTGTGTTGTTTTCTGACTTTGTAGGCATGTCCACGTGTGTTAGACACATGGAAATAAATTATTGTATACAATAATTTCATTATTATATTATTATTATTATTATTATTATTATTATTATTATTATTATTATTATTATTATTCATCATCATCATCATCATCGTCGTTTAACGTCCGTTCTCCATGCTAGCATGGGTTGGACGGTTCGACCGGGGTTCTGGGAAGCCAGAAGGCTGCACCAGGCTCCAGTCTAATTTGGCAATGTTTCTACAGCTGGATGCCCTTCCTAACGCCAACCACTCCGTGAGTGTAGTGGGTGCTTTTTACGTGCCACCTGCACAGGTGCCAGGCGGGGCTGGCAACGGCCACGGTCAGATTGGTGTATTTTATGTGCCACCGGCACGGAAGCCAGTCGAGGCGGTGCTGGCATCGGCCACGAGTCGGATAGTGCTTTTTACGTACCACCAGACCAGGGATCCTGGCTGGTTCAATTCGATTTCGATTTCGCTTGCCCCAACATGTCTTCACAAGCAAAGGGGGTTGGCAAGGGTGCCTGTCGTACGGTCGCATTGGAGTATTTTACGTGCCACGGCCACGAGTCGGATAGTGCTTTTTACGTACCACCAGACCAGGGATCCTGGCTGGTTCAATTCGATTTCGATATTATTATTATTATTATTAAAATGAGACAAATCTCTTCACACAATTTGAATCTGAAGATTCTATTAGAGTAGATGAAAATATGTGATTTGTAAAACATGACATTATTTTAGATCTCTCTCTACAAACCTTCTTATGTGTTGAAATGGCTAAATGCTAATGGCAATAGTTAAACTTTATACTGTTAATAATAATAATATTTTATAAGCAATCACCATGTATTGACTAAAGAAAATAGTGTAATATTGGGGCATATAAGACCTCGACAGAAAAACAAATGGGTTTTCTGTATACATGAGACTTGAACACACACCTCTATGTTTTTTTGCAACAAGTGTGCTACCATTTACACCAACATACCCACTGTCAGACTTCAGAACCTAATTTCATAGTGTTGTTTTTATAAACAAGTGAGTATATAAACTGCTTATCAAATATTCACATAAAACACACATGCTCACTTGTTTATACTGTTAGCTTATATCTGCTGCATATTTCTTTTATATGTTTCAGCTGTTGGGATAAGTTACCCAGATTTTTTAGGAAAATTACTCTGGTCTCCACTGAAAATGAGATTTGTCTTGCATCTTTGTAATAGTTCAGAATCTATAGTTAAGATGATTTGATGAAAATGAAAGCCTTTATCATTTTATAATTTAGATCAGAGGTTCCCAAAGTGGGTGGTACTGCTATCTTGGGAACAGTAGAAATATTCAGTGGGTGGGGAGCATAGAAGAAAAGTTGGGTGATAATGGGGTAGCCAAAAGGGGGCAATGGATGTAAGAACCACAAAATAATTGGTTAGGTTAAATTTTATTTGTAAAATACAGATGTTTTGAATTTGCTACAGAATGTGGTCTATATTTGTGGTGGTGAATGGGGTGGGGTGCTAGGAATGTGGCCTGGGTGCCAACGGGGTGGCAACCCAAAAAAGTTTAGGTACCACTGCTTTAGGTTATATTGGGACTTGTTTAGGTGGGTATTTTCATCTCTTGCTTCCTATTTTATAAATACTTTTCTTTTCAATCATGATAATTATTGAAATATTATTTTTTTTCTTTTGTCTCTTTCAGGTATACATGGTATAAAAATGGTAAAAAAATTGATCTCAATAGTACAGAATACAAAGGCCGAATAACTCAACTTGTTGGAGTTGGGTCTATACTATTTCACAGTCCTAGTCTCGAAGATATTGGTGGTTACCAATGTGCCGCTGCATCTAAATTAGGGAAGTCATTATCTATAATCACAAGATTATATATGGCTGAGTTAACACCTTTCCTGAAAAAAGCAACAACGCATTTGGCACCCATGATGGGAGAGAGTGTAAAATTAGTGTGTATACCACCAAAAGGGACGCCAAAACCTACAATAAGTTGGAGTATATTAGAGAGAAAAACGAATGCAATGAAACAAATCAAACTTGATAATAGGATTTCTATGGATTATGAAGGTAAGTTCTGTAAAACTCACCACCTCTCATTTCAATTACCTTTTTAGGACAAAATCTAATCTTTATATTTTAAGGTTTATGCCACTTGTCATTAAAAAAATGTAATTGTGACAGAACTTTCACAGATATCAACATCACTAAGTTGTGGGAATATTGTCTCTAAAATAGACCAAATATCACTTGAAATTTTATCTTTGATATATATATGTATGTATGTATATTACGCATGGCTACGAGTGTTTATTGACCGAAAACACCTAAAGCTCCACGAGGCTCCGGCAGGGGATGGTGGTGATCCCTGCTGTACTCTTTCACCACAACTTTCTCTCACTCTTACTTCCTGTTTCTGTTGTACCTGTATTTCAAAGGGCCGGCCTTGTCACTCTCTGTGTCATGCTGAATATCCCCGAGAACTACGTTAAGGGTGCACGTGTCTGTGGAGTGCTCAGCCACTTACACGTTAATTTCACAAGCAGGCTGTTCCGTTGATTCGGATCAACCGGAACCCTCGTCGTCGTAACCGACGGAGTGCTAAAGAAGAGACACCAATGCACACACACATATACACATACACACTCTCATACACACACAGACACACACGTACACACACACTGACCATCTTCGCACTCTCCTGTTCCAAATAAAACACTTTCTCTACCTCTTTCTACTTCCAGTCACTTCAGTGATGTGACTTGGTGATTTCTTTTCCTTCTTTGAACTTTTCCCTTTCTCCTTTCTACTAAAGAGTTATGCTTGAAACCTCAGACTCTCTCTTTTCACTGAGGGTCAAGCTAATACATTCCTTGTGCATATACTCCTTGTTGTCTGTTAATCTTATAATTTGTTTGTTTTTTTTAAGCTGATTGTTTATTTTGTATTGACTATATATATATATATATATATATATATACTCTCTCTTTTAAGGTTTATGCCACTTGTCATTAAAAAAAATGTAATTGTGACAGAACTTTCACAGATATCTACATCACTAAGTTCTGGAAATATATATATATATATTGGGTTTGCAAGAAACTAATTTCAGTTTTTTAGTGTTAAATAAAAGTCTTTTTCCCCGTACAAAAACTGAATTTAAAATACACAACACCATTCTAATCCCATTACATTGACAGCATAACCTTTGTTTTCTGCAATTCAGCTCTCAATGTGGTTGGTGCTGGTTCATTATGCTTGAACCATAATATTTTTTTGATTGATGTTATCGTAGACAGTCCATTTTTCATCACCAGTTTCAAAAAAGATTGATTTCATTGCGTTTGAAATGCATATCGCAAATATTGATTTGTTGTGTTAAGTGAATCACTTTCAATTTATGAATCCAAGACATTTTAAGTGATTTTCAATTCTTGTGTGTGGTACATTTAATCTCTCTGAAATCTCTCACACAGCTATATAACAATCAGATTCAATTACGGTTTGGATTTTGGTCATTTTTCAGTGAAAAATCTCCAGTGGAAAATTTCATTTCTGACATATGTGTTCTGTTAAGCAATCAACACTATAAACTTTACATATCTCTTAATGAGCCTCAGCAGTTTTCTTGCCTTTATAGAAATAAAAAAGCAAAATATGCCAAAAATGTTTGTTTTTGCACTCCATGTTAAAATTGAATTGAACCAACAGCTGTAAACAAAATTACACACAATTTGCTTCCAAAGTAAGCTAGAAATAATCTATATATATAAAACTGTAGTTGTGTGAGTGTCTGTCCCCTTCGATTTAGATTCCTAACTACTCCCACATTTTGCGGTGCAGTTTAACCAAAACTGGATATTTATAGTCGTGATTCATATCGAGCCCTTCTGGGTATTAGCATGAGTCTACGATTTAAAAAATAATTTACCATCATTTTTTTCCATTTTCATGCATATTTTTTTAAAGGGAAGTAACTCTCTAAAAATGTCTACGATGAGTCAACGATTTAAAAAAAAATTTACCATCATATTTTTTCCATTTTTAATGCATTTTTTTGCTATTTTTTTGGCTATAACTCTCTAAAAATGCTGTATAGTTATTTCCCTTACAAACCCGAGCAACGCCGGGCGATACTGCTAGTAGCTATTAAATGTCAAAAGGAAAAAATCATAACATTGACAAAAGTCATTCAAAAAATCTTAACTCTATCTATTTGCAAAAAATGAAATTACTTTCTTGTGTGTGTGTGTGTGTGCATGTGTTGATGGACAGATGGCTGTATAGAGGTAAATTGACATACATACACATATATATTCATACACATAATACATGTGTATATTGTCATTATGTGTGAGAATTGTTATTATTTTGCTTGTATATCAGTCAGTCATATTTTACTATCCTAAAGTGGAGGCGCAATGGCCCAGTGGTTAGGGCAGCGGACTCGCGGTCGTAGGATCGCGGTTTCGATTCCCAGGCCGGGCGTTGTGAGTGTTTATTGAGCGAAAACATCTAAAAGCTCCACGAGGCTCCGGCAGGGGATGGTGGTGATCCCTGCTGTACTCTTTCACCACAACTTTCTCTCGCTCTTACTTCCTGTTTCTGTTGTACCTGTATTTCAAAGGGCCGGCCTTGTCACTCTCTGTGTCACGCTGAATATCCCCGAGAACTACGTTAAGGGTACACGTGTCTGTGGAGTGCTCAGCCACTTACACGTTAATTTCACGAGCAGGCTGTTCCGTTGATTCGGATCAACCGGAACCCTCGTCGTCGTCGTAACCGACGAAGTGCTTCCACTATCCTAAAGGGGATTCTATATTTATGCATTCATATTTTGTGCATGAACTGTATAAATTTATAATTCACCAATTCAAAACTCATTTACTAATATTTATTCTTCAGGTAATTTATATTTCGCTAATGTAAGACAGCATGATTACCAAGATGGTAATAACTATATGTGTTCAGCAAACATGTTTTTCTTGAGGATTTTTGGACAAGGATTTGATCATGTTATTAAACCAGAGGCAGTATCACGTAAGTTTACAGTATTACTCTTTTACTCTCTTTTTTACTCTTTTACTTGTTTCAGTCATTTGACTGCAGCTATGCTGGAGCACCGCCTTTAGTCGAGCAAATCGACCCTGGGACTTATTCTTTGTAAACCCAGTGCTTATTCTATCGGTCTCTTTTGCCGAACCGCTAAGTGACGGGGATGTAACCACACCAGCATCGGTTGTAAAGCAATGCTAGGGGGACAAACACAGACACACAAACATATACACACACATACATATATATATACATATATACGACAGGCTTCTTTCAGTTTCCGTCTACCAAATCCACTCACAAGGCTTTGGTCAGCCCGAGGCTATAGCAGAAGACACTTGCCCAAGATACCACGCAGTGGGACTGAACCCGGAACCATGTGGTTGGTTAGCAAGCTACTTACCACACAGCCACTCCTGCTGTATTTATTATTTTTATATTATATTTATTATACATGCTATCAATCCCATTACATTTGATATACATGCTGTCAATTCAGTTCTCATGAAATTTTATTCAAATCTAATGTAATAAAATGATATTTTCCCAAGCTGGCAGAATCATTAATGTGCCAAACAAAATACTTAGCAGTATTTCTTCTGGTTTTACATTCTGGGTTCAAATGTCACCAAGGTCAACTTAGCCTGTCATCCATTCAGGGTCAATATAATAATTACCAGTTGAGCACTGGAGTCAATATAATCGACTAGTTCTTCCTCACAAAATTTGTGGCCTTGTGCTTATAATAGAGAAAATTATTAGAAAATATTACGATACCTTAAATGATGCATATTCTATAACTGAAATTCTTATTTTATAAATTTAATTAAAGGGGATAGGTGAAGTATCCACACTCAGAAGATCTTTTCATACTAATTTGTCTGATACAACTGATATCCTATCTTAACATCTGTAAGAAAAATGTGGAGGAAACTAGAGACCTGATTTGAATACTTGCAATAGAGTGAACTCTACTGAAAGCACCCAAAAAACAGATAATAGCGTGTTAAGGCTCCCACTGACTGGTAGTGTGTTAGAGAGCTTTACTTGTGACTCAATTTCTGGTTAAGATTGAAGTGTAGAAATGATGTAAAAAAAAACCCTTAGATATAATGAAGATCATATACTAGCTGCCATGTTATGATATTTATTTCATTTATTAACACTTAACCATAACAAAATCCTCAAATTAAAACTTCATTAAACACTCATAACAAACATTGGTTATAATTTCTTTTTCAGAGGGATCAATTAAAAAGCCAGTGGAGATCCTTTGGGTTTCAAAGACTGACATCAAAGTTTTAAGAACTGATGATCTAAAAATGAAATGTATTTTCAGTGGCAAGTATGTATAAAGTCATTTTGTTATTCTGTCTTATCATAATAATTGAAATTCTCTATTTTTACATAGTTGATATCTAAGAAATATAACACCAATGAGCATAATCTACAATATATAAAGTGTAAAGTTAGAACATGTTAATTTAAGCCTTTAGCATTTAATTCAGCCATATCCAGTCAAAATGTTCTATCTGTTTTATGTTCAAGCTAACCAGACCCAACCTTTCACACCTGTACTACAATATCATTCTAAATCTATATGAGCACATCATTGAAATCAGAAAGCTACAGGATAATACATGATTAATTCAAAACAATATGTCAATCTCTAACTCTGGAGGGAACCTATGGAAGAGATAGACCCAAGAAGGCATGAGATGAGGTGGGGAAGCATGATCTTTGAACGTTGGGCCTCATGGAAGTGATAACTAGTAATCAAGACCTTTGGCAATACACTGTGCTTGAGAAGACTCATCAAACTAAGTGAAATCATAGTTATAGCAATTGCTGGTGTCATGTAAATGGCACCCATGAAATCATAATCTTGCTTGTTGCTGGTCACATGATCTTTGAATGTTGGGCCTCACAGAGTTGATGACAAGTGACTGAGACCTTTTGGCAATATGCTGTACTTGAGAAGATTCATCAAGCCAAGTGAGATCATAGTCATGGCTGTTGCCAGTGTCATGTAAATGGCACCCATGAAATTGCGGTCGTGGCTGTTGCCAGTGGCACATAAAAAGTACCCATTACACTCACTCTTGGAGTGGTTGGCATTCAGAAGGGCATCCAGTCATAGAAACCATGCCAAATCAGACTGGAACGTGGTGCCACTTTTCAGCTTACCAGTTCCAGTCTAACCCATACCAGCATGGAAAGCGAACATTAAATGATGATTATGATGAATGCAAATAGATAAGCAATACATTTGACAGAGTCATCTGAATGCTAAAGGGTTAAAGGTTGTCAGCACTCTTTAAATTTGCACTAAGAACTATCCAACATGAAAAATAGGCATTTTTTTTTTTTTTTTGTTAATCTTGTTGAAATAATTCAACAAAAAAAATAATTAATGTGTTGATACTAATGAGATTATTTGTATGTTTAGAATAATTTGATTTTCATTAGAAAACTATAACACTCAGAATATAAATTTCGATTTACAATTCTTATTATTGTTGTTATATTTCAGTCCTACACCTACAGTCGTGTGGAAACGCTTGAATGGGGAAATAGATATTGAAAGAACTGAAGATGGAATTGACAATCTTGAACTTGTTATAAAGAACGTTGATTTTGATGATGCTGGAGAGTATCAGTGTATTGGAGATAACGAAGTCACCAATGGACAAATTTCTAAAAAATTTAAAGTTACTGTTGCATGTAAGTTTCAAATAGAATTGAGCATGAAGATGAATTAAAGTCAAAAGAAGTTGAAGAAAAATATTTAAAATACAAATTATATTTAAAATTTCCAAAACAAAAGAATACAATTTTAATAATAAGAGATTCTTATTTTAAAACTCTACCTAAAATCCTCTTTAAAATTTTAAAAAATTTAATTTGCAGAATATGAGACCATTTTTTTATTTTCTGAATATTTCTATTCTTTCATTCAGCTCGACCATATTGGGTAACTGATCCTGAAGATGTAACCAAAGGAGTTGATGAAAATGTGACATTTTCCTGCCAAGCACTTGGTAGACCAAAACCTGATGTGAAATGGTACATCAATGGAGAACCCATAGAATGCAAGTTTCTTCTATTTTCTACTTCACTTTGTCCCTTATTCAAGAAAAATCTTCATCATGTTTTTATGTAACTCTGTAATTTAGAATGAGGATATAAAATTGATATGGTTACACCCTTGGCAGTGAAGGAAATGATTTCTTCATGCCAAGAGCTAGTATTTCTCTAAAATTTCCCCATCTCTGTCTAATCTACTCCTGCACTATATATGGTGTTGTTATTATTGTGTCATTGACTTGTCTTTGTATAATAGTCACATGATGGTGTAGGTATATAATATTTCTGAAGTGGTGAGTTAGCAGAATAATTAGCATTCTGGATAAAATGCTTAACAGCATTTCTTTTGGCTTTATGTTTTAAGTTCAAATTCTACCAAGATTGACTTTGCCTTTCATCCTTTCACAGTCAATAAATTAAGTACCAGTTGAGCACTGGGGTCACTGTAATTGACAAGCTCCCTCTCCCATAATTTTAAGCCTTGTGCCTATTGTAGAAAGCAAATTTGTAGTATTTCTCCATACATAAAATCCAAGTGCTAAAAGAAGAGAATTTTATTAATTGTATAATATTAAACCTAGAGGAGAGACTGAAGAGGTTACTTTTTATATCCAGTAAGATTGCATAGCTCCTATCTGTTTTTTAATCCCTCAAAGCTGAAAAATTGAGATAGCTGGGTAAGGTTGATACAGTAAATCAATTATAGGCAAACTGCGGCCTGTGAGACTCTTTGAATGGCACACCTAACAAAAAATTACCTCAAATGTTTTATGTAGTGCAGCCTGTCTGAGGATGAGCCATGCCTCATGTGGCCCTGTTCTCAAAAAAATGTTGCCCATAGTAGATGATTTTAAAAACACATGAACAGAAATAGACATTCAGTTAAATATAGATCTTTGAGAAACAGTTTAGGATCTGAAAAATTTAGTTAGGAAGCAGTTACATCTTATAACATAACTGCTCTAATATGTAATTGAACCTTGTATCTTGACTACAAGATTTCAGTATTTAAAACTACCAAAGTATGAAATGTGCTCATGCATTCAATAAATCATTTTGCAACATTACAAAAATAAAATATTTTATAAGTACATTTGTAGGAGAAAATACAAAATATAATAGATGTGGGCATGGCTGTGTGGATACAAATTTCAGTATACAGCTACATGATATCTTATGATATCTTGGGCTGATTAATGCCTTGTAATAGATGGAAATTGTATGGCAGCCCATATGTGTGAGTTTGGGTGTGTGCATGTGTGTATCTGTGTGATTGTTTACATTCCATATTCAAGGAAAAATGATGTTATGTTGGCATTCCCTATAAACAAATCTTGCTGTAGCTCTGTGCTTTCATGTACAAGTGGAATTAAAAATCACTTACTTGAGAAACAATGAAGAGTTAGCATCTGGAAGGATGTACAACTGTAAAATAAAGCCTTAATAAGTATTCGTGGAGGCGCAATGGCCCAGTGGTTAGGGCAGCGGACTCGCAGTCATACAATCGCGGTTTCGATTCCCAGACCGGGCGTTGTGAGTGTTTATTGAGCGAAAACACCTAAAAGCTCCACGAGTCTCCGGCAGGGGATGGTGGTGATCCCTGCTGTACTCTTTCACCACAACTTTCTCTCACTCTTACTTCCTGCTTCTGTTGTACCTGTATTTCAAAGGGCCGGCCTTGTCACTCTCTGTGTCACGCTGAATATCCCCAAGAACTACGTTAAGGGTACACGTGTCTGTGGAGTGCTCAGCCACTTACACGTTAATTTCACGAGCAGGCTGTTCCGTTGATTCGGATCAACCGGAACCCTCATCGTCGTAACCGACGGAGTGCTTCCACTAATAAGTATTCATTCATGCATGCTAGTGTTGAAAAGAGACGTTAAATGGACAAAGTGAAAACTTTTATTGTTATTTTATCCCAGACATGATATGTTATTTAATTATTTAAATCGTTTTTTTTAATCTAATACAGGATGTCTCATGTGATTATTTACTTTGTTTTGTTTTGTCTTTTTCAGCTGTTCCTCCACGAGTAAATCAGCAATTTCAAAACGATACTTTGAAGTATTTTATGCTAACAAGGAATGATTCAAAGGTTATTCAATGCAATGCTTCAAATGAAAATGGTTACTTATGGGCCGATTTCTATCTAAATGTGTTAGGTAAATATGAGCTAATGTTGAAATTCAATTTAGTTTCCTTATAATGTAACACACTCACTGGTAAAATTTCCACTTATTTCTTATTTTTATTGGCCGATGCCAATGCCGCCCCGACTGGCTTCTGTGCCGGTGGCACATAAAAAGCACCATTCGAACGTGGCCGTTGCCAGCGCCGCCTTGGCTGGCTTCCGTGCCAGTGGCACGTTAAAAGCTCCAACCGATCGTGGCCGATGCCGGACCCTCTCCTGGCACCTGTGCAGGTGGGACGTACAAAGCACCCACTACACTCGCGGAGTGGTTGGCGTTAGGAAGGGCATCCAGCTGTAGAAACTCTGCCAGATCAGACTGGAGCCTGGTGCTGCCTCTGGCTTCCCAGACCCCAGTCGAACCGTCCAACCCGTGCTAGCGTGGAAAACGGATGTTAAACGATGATGATGATGATGATGATATTATGCAAATACAATTAAAATGGCTGTGTTCTTATTTGAAGGAATAAATTTGTTAATAATGTTTACGGCGGTAAGAAAAGTTAATAAATATTTGCATAAACACAACCAACCTTCACTCAGAAGTTAGTTTAAATAGTATCCCTTTGGTAGATATGAAGTAAATAGATAGGTGCAAGTATGAGCATTCATTTAAGAAACTAGTTTCTCAGCCACTGTATCCTGTGTCCTTAATTCCACTGTGAAGCCCTAGCCCTTTTGGTAACCAAAGCCTCAGATTAATCAATACATCATCAGTAAAATTACAAGGGTGTGCTGAAAAATTCTTGGATGTATACATATGCAATGGGCTTCTTTTCAGTTTCCATCAACTAAATTCACTTGCAAGGCTTTGGTTGGTCTGAGACTATAGAAGAAAATTATAGCAAGGTGCCACACAGTAAAACTGAACCTGAAACCATGTGGTTGCAAAGCAAACTTCTTGGATCACACAACCATACCCAAACCAATCTATCTGTCTATTTTACTATTTATATTTATCTATCTATCAGAAGGCTGAGCCTCTAACTGGGCCTTTTGCAATACCCTTAAAGCCAGGAACTGTTCAGCACCCTGTCGCATGTGTACACACACATGCATCTTTGTGTTTATGTTTGTCTCTTACTACTTGATAAGTGGAGGCGCAATGGCCCAATGGTTAGGGCAGCGGACTCGCGGTCATAGGATCGCGGTTTCGATTCCCAGACCGGGCGCTGTGAGTGTTTATTGAGCGAAAACACCTAAAGCTCCACGAGTCTCCGGCAGGGGATGGTGGTGATCCCTGCTGTACTCTTTCGCCACAACTTTCCCTCACTCTTACTTCCTGTTTCTGTTGTACCTGTATTTCAAAGGGCCAGCCTTGTCACTCTCTGTGTCACGCTGAATATCGCCGAGAACTACGTTAAGGATACACGTGTCTGTGGAGTGCTCAGCCACTTACATGTTAATTTCACGAGCAGGTTGTTCCGTTGATTCGGATCAACCGGAACCCTCATCGTCGTAACCGACGGAGTGCTTCCATATATATATATATATATATATATTTGACATTCCAAGTCATGTAAAAGAACTCAGAAGGCTGAGCCTCCAACTGGGCCTTTTGCAATACCCTTAAAGCCAGGAACTGTTCAGCCCCCCCCCCTCGCATGTGTACACACACATGCATCTTTATGTTTATGTTTGTCTCTTACTACTTGATAATTGTTTACATCCCCGTAACTTAGTGGTTCAGCAAAAGGGAATGATAGATTAAGTACCAAACTTAATAAGTACTTGGGGACCAGTTTGTTCAGCTAAAACCCTTCAAGATGGTGTCCCGGCATGGTCATGGTCCAGTAACTGAAAAAGTAAAAAAAAAAAATTCTTCTTCCACAATTTGAAGATTAAATATATTAAAGCGATTTTCACATTTCTTTTGTATTTATATTTCAGCAATTCCACCATCCTTTATGCAAGGAGTTCCTGAATTAACTAAAGTTGCAGCAGAATCTGTTGTAGTATTACCATGCATTGCAGAAGGTAAACCAACACCAGCTATAACTTGGTTCAGAGGTGATCAGCTAATTAAGAGTGATAGACATGAAATGTTACCTGGTGGTGCTTTAAAAATAACTGTAAGTATATGGATATATGCTAACAAATTCTCTTTGTTTTCATCATAATTCCAAACATACTCGTGACTGCATATTTGTGCAAAAATATATGTTTTGTTGTTGTTGTTTAACTCTTGACCAATCCAGATTGAACAGGTGTATGACACAGTAGGTAGTTGGTCAAATGACTAGATGCAAGCCACAGACCTATTATTTTTCTCCAGCCAAGACCATCTTAAGATTTCCTTTTTTCTGATACATTATATTCCAAATTGTATTACCTAATGGTGAAGGTGCATAGCTCAGTGGTTAGAGCACCTGGCTCACAATCATGAGGTAGTGAGTTCGATTCCTGGATTGGGCTGTGTGTTGTGTTTTTGAGCAAGACACTTTATTTCACATTGTTCCAATTCACTCAGCTGTAGAAATGAGTTGCAATGTCACTGGTGCCAAGCTGTATTGGCCTTTGCTTTCCTCTTGGATGACATCAGTGGGGTGGAGAGAGGAGGCTGGTAAGCATGAGCAACTGCTGGTCTTCCATAAAACAACCTTGCTTGGACTTGTACCTTGGTGGGTAACTTTCTAGGTGCAATCTCATGGTCATTCATGACCAAAGGAGGTCTTTAGCCTTTACCTTTTATTACCTAATCGCATGATGGCTTTCAAACAGATACAGTGTGTTCCTATGAGTCATACAAGGCAACTAAAAGGTTTGATGGAAAAAATATCTGGCCATAAAATACTGCCTCAGTAAAACTGTCCTACACAGAAAAATAGATGTAAAATACTGATACTGTGTAAAGTCTTGTTTCTAAGATGGGAGGGTGATTGTGAAAGATTTGGCTGCTATATCTGGCAAATTAAGTGACTGTCCAGAAGTTCTCTTTTTGTCTTGTTAATAAACATATGTTATGATAACCAAATATGTAGGATACCAAACTTAATTGTGTTTCTGTACTTAAGTTGTGCCTGAAATTAAGCTGGTGCTGAACATTACTAAAACTGCTCCAGAAGATTTTGCTTCTTCAAAGTTTGGAAATGTAGAATTCAGTGTTCTATTTCAAAGAAGTGAAATCTCTAGCTTTTCATTTAGTAATTTTACCTTTTAACCCTTTAGCATTTAAACTGGCCATATCCGGCCAAAAGTATTCTGCCTGTTTTATGTTCAAACTGACCAGATCTGGTCTCTCACACCAACCCTACAATATCGTTTGAAAAATTAACAGCTACCTCATCAAAATCTCATAGCTACTAGATAATGCATGATTAGTTCAAAACAATGTGGATGAATAAGCATTTATTTTGGTGGAATAATGCAAACACTAAAGGGTTAAATTTCATGATGGTAAACTCCTTATTCTGCAAGATCTCAGACATCATTCACACATCAAGGATCAACTCTTCATTTTCCATAAAGTTCTTTCATCATATCATCAACTAATGATGCCACCAGCCAATTGGGAAGCTTTTGTATACTCGATTTACCTGTTTGAAATAGCACCTGAATCTTCCTCAGCCCATATTCTACAGTCTTTAAAAAATGAGATGTTAGAAACTTTACTGAAAGATGTGATGATCCTAAATGCTTTTGATCATAGATCTTCTGAATTTAGAATTGGCCTGGGAATAGATAATAGCAGCTAATAATTCCAAATTGTAAAAAAGAACAGGTATTTAACAAAAGATATTTCACTACATGTTTACCTACACCATAAATAACCTGCACAAGATCTGATCCTTTACTCATTAGTTGCTTCTGATAATCATTGCTTTGCTAGTATATTTATATTCTCCAGGAATACTTATATTATCTAGTGCATGGTTTTGATTCTCCTACTGTCAGATTTTTTTGATACATGTAGAATGACCTCAACATTCAGATTTGCTCTATTCATCATCATCATCATCGTTTAACGTCCGCTTTCCATGCTAGCATGGGTTGGACGGTTCAACTGGGGTCTGGGAAGCCCGAAGGCTGCACCAGGCCAGTCAGATCTGGCAGTGTTTCTACAGCTGGATGCCCTTCCTAACGCCAACCACTCCGAGAGTGTAGTGGGTGATTTTATGTGCCACCGACACAGGTGCCAGACGAGGCTGGCGAACGGCCACGCTCGGATGGTGTTTTTTACGTGCCACCGGCACGGAGGCCAGTCAATGCGGTACTGGCTACGGCCACGTTTGGATGGTTTCCGTATGTGCCACCAGCACTGGTACCACAAAGATACAAATTCCATTAATGTTCATTGAGTTTGCTTTGATTTTGTCCATTTTTTTCACTTTATAAATATATATATTTATCTTTTCTTTAAAGGGGGTACAAGCTACAGATTCAGGAGAATATACTTGTCGTGCTAAAAATAAATTTGGTGAAATGAGTTCCACAGGCAAACTAGCTGTTCGAAGTAAGTTCCTTCGTGTGACTTTACTGGTCTTTTTCTATTATTCTCAAGTCTCTTTTCCTTTCAGGAGTTTTATATCAAAGCTTTTACAAAATCAGCTCATTACTACAATATTTTTTTCTTCCTTAAGATATAAGATGTTAATGGCAATTTTAGGTTAATTCATCTGTAACATTACAGCAGAGAGTTGCAGCTGGTTAGCCTGATACCTCATACCTTGCTACTGGTATTGTAGCCGTAAGAAAGACTCTCAAAATTCACTGGTCCATCTCATTGAATTTCAATGCTCAAAGATGCATTGACATTGCTTAGATACTGACATGAGTGTGGAGGCGCAATGGCCCAGTGGTTAGGGTAGCGGACTCGCGGTCATAAGATCGCGGTTTCGATTCCCAGACCGGGTGTTGTGAGTGTTTATTGAGCGAAAACACCTAAAGCTCCACGAGGCTCCGGCAGGGGATGGTGGTGATCCCTGCTGTACTCTTTCACCACAACTTTCTCTCACTCTTACTTCCTGTTTCTGTTGTACCTGTATTTCAAAGGGCCGGCCTTGTCACTCACTCTCTGTGTCACACTGAATATCCCCGAGAACTACGTTAAGGGTACACGTGTCTGTGGAGTGCTCAGCCACTTACACGTTAATTTCACGAGCAGGCTGTTCCGTTGATTCGGATCATCCGGAACCCTCGTCGTCGTAACCGACGGAGTGCTTCCATCCCATCCACTGTCATGAGTAAAGCAACTATAATAATTTGGCATTATATTCAGTGAGAGGCAGCAAGCTGGCAGAATCATTAGCATGCCAGGTAAAATGCTAAGCAGTATTTCGCCTGTTGCTACATTCTGAGTTTAAATACTACCAAGGTCAACTTTGCCTTTCGTCCTTTCAGAGTTGATACGTTAAGTACCAGTGAAACACTGGGATTGATGTAATTGACTAGTCCCCTCCCCCAGAATTTCAGGTGTTCTGCCTTTAGTAGAAAGGATTATATTCAGTGAGAGAGCAAAATGTTTATCTTAACTGCATTAAGCCGAATGTACTGAAACAAGTTCCTCTGCATATCAGTGGTAGATAAAACTATGAGAATTTCCTCCATGGTATGACATATCTACATGGCAATGACAGTAGATAAGACTACAGCAAGTTCTTCCATGGTATGATATCACTACATAACTGGCGGAGGACATTTGGCCACTTTGCATTTGAATCAAGTCCAAAACTACATGAATGTGAAGCGAGTTTGCTAACCACAGGGCCATGTAACAAGTTTAAAAGTTTATATTTTGTATAACATTACATCATCATCATCATCATCATTATTTTATGTCCACTCTCCATACTGGCAAGGTCTAGATAGGTCACCACAGTAAGCATCAGTACATCATATTAGGAGGTGCTTCTCACCAAGCTGTGATGAGTATCACTTGTGAATTGCATATTTTACTTGGTTTCTATGACTTGATGCCCTTTTTAATATAAACCACTTTACAAAATATACAGGGTGCTTCCTTTCACAGTACCATTACTCAGGCAGTGCCTTATCTCCTACAAGTCTAAAGGGTCCTTTCAACCTTAGACTTTACCAAGTTTTCTGGGAGCAATTTTCCCTGGCACCTGCACTATACAGATACCCTTGTCCATGACATGACTAAAGGATTCTCTTGTCCCCCATGTTTGCTCACTTGCCAACCGTTTTACAGAGAGGCTCAAAGGATATGGCAGAAGCATGACTGATAGTAAGAGGAACAAGTGATGAGGGTACTCAGCATTGTTTACATCCCCAACTTAGCAGTTCAACAAAAGTGACCAATAGAATAAGTACCAGACTTTCAAAACAAAAATTAGCTATGTAGAGCCAAGTATGTAGACAACTGATAAATGAAATGGTATTTATTTTATTTCTATCACCTTTTCAGAACGCACCAGTATTGTTGAGGGCCCTGATGACATGGTCGTCATGGTTGGAAAGACAGCATTGTTTACCTGCTATGCAATTACAGACTCTTATGAAATTGACAATTTGAAGATATCCTGGTATAAAGACAGTGTACCTGTTGATGTTAACGACCCAAATATTAAGCATGAAGAAAGCAACAACCTGATTATTTCTAACCTTTCCAACAAAGATTCTGGAAATTATACTTGTGTGGC